>NC_092636.1:67112315-67412315 GCF_039555335.1 Amphiura filiformis | reverse complement strand
GTACAATCTGATTATTATTATTTTAGTAATCATCAAAATTTAATTGATAATAGTGCGTAACTCAACACAATTGCAAAAATTAATTATATGCATAATTAAGAATTAATTATATGCATAATTAAGAATTTAAATAACAGGAACTGAAAAAGTGGGTAATGGTGAATCCAACAGGTTATAACAGAACAAATAACTCCAAATTAAAATTCAAAAACAAAATACTGTAAAACCACATAATTTTGCATTTACTTCATTATATGTCTACCTATGATCAGTTTGGTAGGGAATTTGTAAATCTAGAGATTCAAATGTTACTGTCAACTTGTCAAAACTCAAATTTCTTTTCAATTCACAGGTATTTAAATTGGCTCCTTGCGGAATAAAGTAGTTTTACAGTAATTATAGTACAAACAAGCAGGAATTGCTATCAACTGAACAACAAAAATCATACTGAATACCAGCTTAATGTCAGAATCAATACAACTTGGAAAAGGGAAACAGACGACAAAATTATAAACCCTGACCTATTCAAATATATACTATGTCACCACAAAACTATGGTGAATCAAGAAACAAATGGATAGTTTATAAAGCTCTCAACAACAACAAATCAACAGAGAAGGCTATCAAACTGGACCATACCGGCAATAACAAACACCATTAAACCAAATAATGGACAGCATAGGTCACTGAATTTAGACCAAATCACTGGTAACAAAAGGCCATCAAAACGGACCAACACTTTGTCTACCTACAGTGATCTTCCAGGTGTGCTTTGGGTGGGTTTGGAATAGAGAAGACACTCAGAGTTGTACAAGACCAGTCCAGCTCCAGCACTAGGCTACTTTGACGTCGCAGCAACTCCCTACCACACTGGCTGTCCGTGGGAAATGGATGACGTCGACTTGTGTAGCTGTCAACCTCTGACGAACCACTGTACCATTTGATCTGCGGGTTGGGTTTGCCAGGGGATTGCTCTGGTGTTGGTCCTGTTACTTGTACCATTTGTATTGGGTTCTGGGTCTGAAAGATGATATTGCCCCAGCTGTCCTTGGTGCGAGGAATAGATTCCCATAGTGTATCTTTGCCACCTGATGCTTCTGTGAATTCCTCTATATGGCCATCTTGATCTTCTGAAGGACCTCCATCTTCTGAAGGACCTCCAGGTTGAAGGTGTAGATAAGGTTCATCATAATCTCTTCTACTCTTAAGAGCTTCTAATGTCTCTCCTTCCATATCAGCTGCTTGGAATTCATCTTCATCATCATAAATATCTTGTTCCATCTCATCTAGCCCTCTATGTAATTCTTTCAACAAAGGCTCACTCACCTCATCATCATCTAAAGAAATATCTTCAGACGATGCATCAAACCACTCATCACGCAGTCTTGCTTGTTGCCGCATCATTTTCTTCTTTTCTGAGCTCCTTGGAATTTGATATGGTGCTGCTATCTTTTCCCTCCTTTTTCTGCGTTCCACTTGTTTCACCGATTCTAGTGATGATAATTTCTCTTCCTCTTCTTCACTGACCTCCTCATCCTCATCACCATTGTCATAATCGTCATCTTCATCTACAAAAGAATCTAAAATCTCTTCAGATGATGAACTCTCAAGATCTACCTCCCCGGCATTTGCCGACCTATAGCCTGACCTATTCTCATCTTCCTTCCTATCTAGAGGGCAAAGGGCATGGAGATCAATGTTAGCATTCAGATCATGCAGTTCAGGAGGATACCTCCGCCACGCTTCAAAGACGTCACACAACTCACCTAAATGTGTGAAGAGATTCTTAGCAACTTGTAGCATAGACTGTGGATAAAAACAGAGAACACAAATTGAGTATGCATGATATGCAACATACATATACTTTAATCCCCATGCACACACCCCTATGTGTGTTCGCCTCCAAAAGTGAACACAGTTTAGGACTATGCAAACATGGATGTCTGAATCTTCATTCAATCGACATACCAAGGATGCTTTTCACTATTTTTTGTGTCTATGTGTATATTTTTACCTAGCAATTGCTGATGGTCATTGGCAGACGGAGGACGGTCCCCTTGCAGAGTGGTCTAAGGTTTAAATGTGAAATGTTATGTGGGTTTCCTCGCTTGTCGGCAAACACATACGCACTTCCACACACACACACACCCTATGCACAGTACTACCTGTATTGTAATTTACATTTGGTTCAATTTGAAACAACATCTCTCCCAAAAAAATAAAACAATTAATAAATTACAAATTACATCCTGTTTACCTGTTAAACAGACGTAATTTATTATTTGTTAAAATAAAACTTAGCACAGAACAAAATCTGGTCTTTCTCTGAGCAATTTCAATACTAAGTTGCAACCTATGCACTGACTGACCTGTGTTTCCTGTTTTAATCTGGTTTCCTTTTGTAGGGCCAATACACTTGTGAGTACAGGCACTGTATATCTGAAGCAATGTTGGATCACATCTTCATCACGCTGAGAATAACTGAAGAGAAAACGAAGAGTTACTACATTAAAAAGAAGATGATAAACGTATACAAGTTTGCACTCAGAGTAGACATGTGATGTGATCAAGAGGAATGAGTATGATGTTGCCATATTAAATTTGGGTTATCATTGGCATAAAAGGTACTCAGATTTTGGTTTTCAGCAACTGATAACTATGGTAACCAGACGTTTTATTGTCATGGGGTTGCAGCATAAAGTACAATTTTCCTTCATCATGTACTCAATTATGATCATGTCCTCAACTATGCATGCTATTCTGGATGTGTTGTTTGTAAGGTAAAGTATAGTACCGGTACCTACAATGTACTCTTAATGACACATTTAACTTTATTTGTTTTTCCTGTAAAAAAAAATCAACAACATCCATCAGTCCAATATATTCATAACTGGTAGTCTTGTCTTGTTGATACTACCTAACAGCGTGACAAATAAATATTTCATATTCTGGTTATACAGAAAGTGTTCTGACCATCTTTGCTTTCAGGGATCAATATTTGATCAAATACGGACAAATCAAACTTTGCAATGCAAGGTGACTTGCATGGTAAGTGCTTTTGACCATCTGCATCGACATATATTGAATCTGCAATTAAAAACAACTTTTTGTGCGGTAACAAACCGAAACATTTTTTACTTCTTTCTAATTTCCCTTATTTCAAGTTTTCTGCATAAAATTATACAAAAAGTAAAATTGATGAAAATTTGATTTTGTATGAGGACAAAAAGTAAGAAAAATAACAGTTTAAAACTATGACATGTTACCACTCTTGAGCAGGCCTCACGTTTCCCACCTAAAACAATAACCTACTTGAAAATATCAACCACAATCACTGACCTTTCTTGAAATCTTCTTGAAAAGGAGACACTTTACACAAGATTTCATGGTTGGCCATATGGGGATGTGCTGCAAACTTGGGTCACATTTTCAGCCATTTGGAATATCAATTACCCCTTTTCCTAGACCAATTTTGGAACATGGATGATTCAATTTTTCAAAATGTTCCCAATTTCCCCCTAAAATCGACCAATTTTGCCTCACTATAGTTAAAATGTTGAAGATTTGCCAAATTTTTTTGGAAAAGTGGTTAAAACTTTGCATTAAATTTGGTTGAAAATTTAGACTATTTGTATAGCGATGTGTCCAACTTCTTTGGAAATTAGTATATGGATGGGTCCACTTTCAAATTCTCAGCGATACATTTCTACCCGAACCAAACTTGAGTATCCCCCTCTGGGGTAATATACTGCCGTAAGTATTATCTGCTACATCAAACAATATTCTTATCAACATACCTCTGTCCACGTAACTTGTTGATGGCACAAGCAACAGCTACAACATGATTCGTAGCATAGTTAATAACAGGAACACACAACATGGAGCGAATTGTGATGCCTAATTTCTTGGTCAACTCTTGTCTATCACTCTATAAAATGCAAAACAGAAGAAAAAAATGTTACACAGGAAATGATTTTACATCTTGGATTAATGGTTTATGGGTTTTAATTGAAATAATTTGTAATGAAAATAGTGATTGTCGAATATTTGCCAAATATTATAATCAATTCATGCATCCTGACAACAAGTCTCCAGTGGAATTAAGCATATTTATGTTTTGCTACAACTTTTTATTAATTTTACTCTTTCTACTTTTACTTCACAAAGTCCTCTATAAACACAGGGAAAAAAAAAAAGCTTAGCGACAGCGAGTCGAAAGCTCACATAAGTGAACATTTTGGTGGTGAGACTTGGTCATAAATTCATCAATATAGAAAAAAAAAATCATTAAATCGGTCACCCAGTTTCCATTTCAAGTTAGCTATATCTCGGTACATCCATTATTAGACACTGTCTCTAAAAGATCTATTCTACACATGCAAGAAAAGAGATGTGTATTAAATATTCAAGGCAAAACAATCAGCCACTTAGCCCACTTTCCCTTTGGACACCAACGCATATTCATGCCCCGGCAAAGAGGCTTGGTAAACCTAGCTAAGTGCAAGATGATGAGATCACGTGTAGTCAAAACTGAGGTGCAGGGGCATTTAATGGCATTTAAATGTTGGCTGGATGTTTACTGAATCACTACTGCAGTGATCTAAGTCAATATTCGGTGTATATGTTACGCGTTGCTTTCTTGTGAAAATTGGGCTGCGGGGTTGTTTGCGTTGGAACCCTGGCTGCTTTTTTCTGTTTAAGCTGCTCTTCACAGTAATGAAAAGTACCACATTACATGGGTGAGCTGTGCTTCCACATCTTAGAAGCTATAGGTACTGATGATTAGATAAACATAACCATAACAACTTGCATTTATGAGGAGGTATTCCATCAAGATCAAAGTAAATTGCACAGTGTGTACAGGTGCCCCTGCAAAACATTTAGATTAGTAACAAGGGGCAAGTTTGAACAATGCATCAGTGAACAAGATCTTGTTCGCAGTTGCAACCCACACAATATAAAAACACTACATGGTTAGACTGGAAATAGGGCAATTTTACCGAGGTACTGGCTTTGGGCCTTTCATCCCAAACCCGGAGGTTGGGGGTAATAGGCAATGAAGCCAGTACCAAGGGAAAAATAGTTTTCTTCATTTCCTTGATAAATCATGTAGTATTTGTTATATTACACCTCATTGTGATTACGGGGATAGGTTGCAACAAAATAGTCAAAACCTATTTCCCTAGGGAAATAAATTAATAAATTGACCAATGAAATTGGCATGATTAGTTCATGAATATATAGTAAGTAAATATCTATGATTTGGGCCTCCTATACAAAGCAACTCATTAATATGCATACATACAGGCAAAAACTGTGTGGCACAAAATGAAACCGCTTTAAAACTTGACAAGCAACTCAGCTTTGTCACTAGATGAGAAAAAAGGTAGGCTTAAATGACAGGTATTAACAAATTAAATTTATCACTATAGTCTGTTTCATCTCAAGATGAGAGTATTGCCATGTCGGATTTCACAGTGGCAGATTCGAATGGTGTGCGAATAACATAATCCCAAGGGCATATACACATGCATAGAAGGTCAATTTGTCTGTACGCTGGCTACGCAACCGTGTAAATGCACAAATTCGAATCTGACACCGCAAAATCCAACATGGCATTACTCTCAACTTGAGATGTGACAGACTATAGACATTGCATTAATGCAAAGTATTTGTAGTCATGTTGCCGGGTCTTGTCTCTTCACAAGTGGTACAGAGTGTTCATTGCGAGGTACAGAGAGATGAAATATCTCCCAGAACACTATGAGTAGTACTGTTTTTAGCATTTTTATACAAATGATTTCATGAATTGAATTTCTCCTTTATACATAGCAAGCATAGTTCACTCAGCTTGTGTGTAATGTGCTCTTGTATTTATAGAGCAAATTATGAGACAAGCAGAAGTATTTTGTCATTTCCAAAATTTGCATGTTTGATTCTTGGTTTAAAGCACAAAAGTAAGCTTCCGTAAACTGAATGAGACGGACCAACCCTTGTCTCACAATATGATGAGGTTTCTTTGCGAAGATAACCTTTCATTTTGTGAGGTCTGATAAATCAATTGAACTAACTTGGCTTGATAAAAATAGCTCAAGTAATTACTTCTGATGGTGTCAAATGGCCTAACACAGTGCTGTTGGCTAGCATAAGTATTAGTTGAACATGGTTTCGAAATTCAACTTGTTAAGTTTTAAGACTTTCCTTTCTTAACAATGAAATACAGTTTTCACTTATTAATGGCAAGGATAGGTAACACTATATTGATACATTAGCCCTTCCAAGGTCTGTGTTGAGCAGCGACGTAGCTTGTGACACCATCACGGCGTCTGCATTCAGCGCAGTGTTTACACTTCTCCAGTCACATGACCATCCGGTGAGTGGTCAAGTGACAGCAGATCATCATAGATGGCCGACACGACAGGCTTGTTGCTTGTTACGCTGAATGAAGACGCCATGAAGGTGTCGCAAGCGAAATGTACGTCAATGCTCAACACAAACTCGGGAAGAGTAACTTTTTAGCTAATGTCAATATGACAGAGTCCATCAGTTTATCACAATATATGATATATTGGACAATCTCAGTTGAAATCCACACACCCCCTATTGAAGACATGACCTTAATCTCCTACACAGGGAGTGTGAATTTCAAATGGGGTAACCTGGATGAGTGGCTCCATTTGAAATTTGAAATTTCCACCCCCTGTGGGATATTAAGCATATGTCTTCCATAGGGTATATGGACTTCAACTGGAATAGCTCATTGGTACACGCAAAGAAAAATTGTAGTTGATGCAATAGTGATTGATCTCTGGAAAAGATGAAAAGTTACGACGTCAACCTACTCACTCACCTGATCGATATCTTTCAGCATCATAGATTTCTTCGATGTAAGGACCTTGTTAAAACAGCAGCACGGTATCTAGGAATACAACAGTTCAATTTGAATGTTAGTTTTTCTATTTCATTTCCATTTGTGCAATTGATTTAAGTTTGATATGTTCCCAAAAACCTGAAATCTGATTCAGAGCAAACTGCCCCATTTGAACACTATTTTCAGTCGGTCAATAAAAGAACCGTAATCCATTTTTCTTTTTCAAACATAAATTCATTACATTTTGAACAGTGCAAACATCCATGTATATTTGATAAAGTACAAAGTTTAAAAACCTGTCATTTTTGCCTGGGTGTTTTCTTTGGCAATAGAGGAATAACAGGTCTTATATTAGCCTCAAGATATTGTGATTTGATTTGAATTTTGAAAGACAGAGACTACTGATCTATTGACTGACGCATAGCGGCTGTTATGTATTATTCATTCATTTTGTAACGCTTGTTTGTGCCATACCGGCTTACTTTTAAATAGGTTGCCTGATCCATTTCCGCTAAAATATTTCTATTTGTACGACTAGTACCGACAACACTTACTCGTTTAGATAAATGCATTATTTATGCAATAATAGCCCAGAAATGTTAACTTTGCAATATATGAATAATTTAACCATCAATCTAGGTGCCTATAATGGATTTCTTGTGTTTTGATATTTGAAACTTGAAGTAGTTACAAAATATAGCGTACAAAAGGTGAAAAAGCAGCAAATTTGGTGTTAAACATGCAAAAGAGACAGCACATTGATAACGATTAGCAGTCATTTTATGTTTCAGTTTTAACCAGCAGGTCACTAGTACACATTGCAAACAAATCACATCATTCTAACAAAGCGATAAAAAGCAACATGAATTGGAAGGAATTAATACCATTTTTCATAAATATCATTTACAAGTATGATGACAATAAGCGAGCTAGTAACTTGACTGATTCAACATCTTATTTGTTGAATTTCCAAACCCAAAGTGTATTGCATATACGGCATAGTAAATTGTCATGCATAAAGCATGTGAAAACTATATGCATCCTTTAAACAGTTATACCAGCTCATCTTGCAACCATTTTGAATAAATGTATACAATATTTCCATTTTCAAGTAGAATTTGTGTGCATGATTTTGTACCAACACAATTTAACTCCTCTCCATTCTGTTATTGATTTGATCAGATACGATTGGTGCATATGTATACAAGTATAAACGAAAAATTATTAATGCCGATTTATAAATATTTAAATAAAATATAGATTAGCATGAAAAAGTTATAACGTAAAAATTGTCATTTTAGAAAAGTAAGATTGACTGATGATGAATGAATTATTAACTATTATTAACCATCTGCATAATATATTGTATATATTGACCTATTTTCATGGACAAAACTAGAAAATAATGACTTGAGAATTGATTAAACTAGTTTCATTAATGACTGCAATTAACAAAGGCTTGAGGGAATGGCAGAAGCCATATTTGTGACATTTAACAAAAAACACTTGTTAATAATAATACAATGGGATGAGTCAAGGAAGCCAATAATTACCTTTCTATTTCCATAGGTCTTACAGTTCTTGACTTACAGCCAAAAGTATATCAAAACAGAAAGTTTTGGGTGTTCCCCCCACCCCAAGAGAAAATCAATAGCATGGTGCAGAAATTACACCCCTTATAATAGAGCCTTGTGATCTCCTTTATAGAACCAATACCATTGCCTTTGTGTCACCTTTGCTTGTCTCAATATTTGAGAGTAAACACCGCTAGGCCATGCTCTCCTCAGAACTGCCTTAATTTGATCAATTATTGTAATTAACCAAATGTTTGGGTAGTCCATGTGACATTTAATGCTTTTTATTATTAATGTTAAGTAAGTACTTGTATTTGCGGTAGTTTTCAACTAATTTTTTATATAAAATGGGAAATAGTTTGACTTGGCTTTCTTTCTTTAATATGCTCATAGTCACACCCAAATAAACATTTCAATTGCTACAATACATCCCTAGCTTCTTGTTACACTTTCATTTAATTGATTTTACATAAATTGAAATAAAATAATTCCTCATATAGAATTTTGCCTTGGGAGCTTTATAAATAGCATATGTCTCATTTATACACATTAAGGATCATATTTTACAATCTAGACTTACAGCATTCCCCAGTTCCCAATACCTGTCAAAATTTTATATTATTGTGTGCATGACTTTTTTTTTTCTCTCCCTCTCTCTATAATATTACAAGTACAATTTAAAGTTGGAAGAATCATGATTAAATTGAGATTATACCAGAAATAGAAAAGATGTCACATAAGTTTTTTTTTCAAGAGTAATAATACCATATATTCAGCCTAATTAGTACTTTCCCATCATAAGTGCCCCTACTGATTTTTCGAGTGACCACTGTCTAAGCACCTCTTTTTTGATGCACCTGGTCCTGTGCAACTAATTTTCATCAAATGCTGAATACAATTGCCTTTCAGTTTAGGATTATGATGATATTAACTGCAGATATATTATATTGCATTTTGAATGTTTATGAATGTTAATTTCCATTTTGTAACTTCCATTTCATAATTTTAATAAGCGTCCCTTAAGCAGCAGGGGGTGCTAATGAGGTCGAATATGTTAAGCTTTTATGGTTAGGATTAGGAAAAGGTTGGCATTAGTCAAAGAGTTAAAATTAGTCAAAATAAGGAAAATAATTTAAAATAAGGATGTTACAGATTTAGGATTAGGATTAGGATTCAGAGTTTGGATTAGGATTAGCAGACAGAAGATTAGGGTCAGCATTAGGTTTAGGATTAGGATTTGGTATGGTGAAAATTTGGGAAGGTGCTCCTGAATGAAAGAGTTCAGCCAAACTTTTACCAAGACCTTTTCAATATGATCATCCTATCAACACTATAATGCAAGTTTTCACAGACATGTGTCAATTTAGTTCTAGAAAAACAAGGATATATTATACATCTATGCACCTTAAATACACATATCTGTCAAATGTTAGAACTGAGCCCAGACTTAACTAAATTATGGCAGCGTTCTGTTAATGCTCATCTCTGTTACACCCCTACACTAATGTATGATTCTGATAGTTTACATTTTAGGTTTAGCATAATTAGATTATAAAGCTAAGTTTTATCTATACATGTACCTCATACTTGCACACGGGTTCTCCTGTCTAGAAATAGGGAAAAAGGAGAAAAAACAACATGCTTCAACAAATACATCAACATTCATGCATATAAATAATGCTAATGAAACCATGCTACAAGGGTACCTCCAAGATCTGTGCCAAATTAGATGAAATTTCACTTGAGTAAGTGCACCTTATCATCAAGGTTGCTTGCCTGCCTGTCTGCCACAGGTTCTCTTTTTTAGTATTCTGTTTCCGAAACCAATTTATTAAAATTCTGAACAGAAAACATTGTCGGCTGCAAGAGTGGGCCATTGGGAATGAAGCATCACCTGCCGCACCGCTTTGAAAATTGTCAATACTTTCTGAGCCAGATCATGTCAAAATTTAACAATTTTATGGTAATTTTATGATTGCAATTATAATGCATTTTGTTAAAAATAACTTTCATGATTTTGGATAATTTTATGGAATTCATTGACAGGATCCAGCTGCCATGGAAACCATATGGTATATGGTATACACTGCAGTGTTCCCCCTCTTATGTCATATGGAGTCCAATCAGACAAGATGAATTTGAGACAAAGTAAAGAAAATGATAAAAACACTTTGGATTGGTGTGGCTCATTGGGTCAATTTTAACGTAAAGTTACATAATTGACCCAAGCTGACAATCCTTAGAGGGAAAACTGCTGTGCAATAAGTAATGTGCTATTCTGGTTGAAATCCATACAGCCCTATGGAAAACATTACCTCAATCTCCCACATAAGGGGTGTAGATTTCAAACTCCACATTCCCTGCATGGAAGAATAAGGTCATGTCTTCCATAGGGGTGGATGGATTTCAACTGGAATAGTCCAATCCATGATAAGGAATGGACGTAGCATCATCAATAGCAGAGATGGGGCTCAATTTGAACCTGAGGGATGAGCCCACATCTCTATCCAAGTAGAATACCAAAGATATATCATATGACCAATCTTGGATGTACCCTTTTGTTTGCTTCCTGTAACATCATAGGAAAAATACTGCAATTTAAGTTTGTCAAAATGTTTTTTTCATTTGTTACAGGAAACAACATTGTTTTCATCTGTAATGACAATTTAAAGCTGTGCAAGTACCCATAGAAGCAATTAAAATAATATAGCCTGTCCTGTCAATCAATCAATGTATTTTGTATCCAAATCAAAACCAAAGGAAGGCCCATGTTTTACAGACATCATTGCCCATTTCCTTTGAAAGAGTACTACAATCTCAATAACAATGTGTTTGAACACTTACACTAATTTGCTGCATATACTATATATTCGAGTCACACGAAACTAAGAATTATAATAGTGTTGTTTCATTGTTTCTCTTCCATATCCCCTCTCCTTTCCCTATCTATCAATGTTGGGAGAACATATTGGTGATGATAAGCATATTGCAAATTCCAACATTGAATGGGGGAAGGAGGGGCTATTTGCAATTAGGCCTTTAAAGTGTTCCAACATTTTTTCTGAGATTGTAACTTGCATATACAGTTGTGCAATTTGTACACACATTCAAGTCAATAACTTAACCAGACCAGACTCAGAATGCACTGTGTTTAAAAAATTGACAGGACAAACCTACATTCTAATTCCATCTAAGAGTACAATGAAAGTGACACGGGGGGAAATTAATTTAGTCACACCCAGATGATGAATCAAAATTTGACACCATTTCCTTTACCCCAAAACAAACCCATAGTGACAAACTAATTTACCCCAAATGTCCACTTGTTACATATGCATTATAATATTGAGAGATAAAACCTGGGGATAAAACACAGCGCACTATGGCATACTTGGTGTCTGAATCAAACAAAACTGATTGGAGTATCAAGTTCATAACATCAATATGGCTAGTATTGTGTCTTAGTTTAGGCAAGTTCCATTTAACTATAACTGCTTAAAACAATAATAAATAATATAAATAAATTTTGGATTTATAAAGGTGACTATTGAGTTTCTTTTATTTCAAAAACAGTCCAGTAAAATTGTTCCACTAATTTGTTTACACATACAAAAGTTTGTATCCAAAATGCAGAAAACTATATAGATATGTGGTATACCTATATATGGTAAGAAAGTTTGTTTATTTTAAGGCTATGCAACATGTGCCAAATTGTTCAACTAATTCGCTTACACATTCAAAAGTTTGTATCCAAAATGCAGAAAACTATATAGATACATGGTATACCTATAATAATGGTTAAAAAGTTTGTTTTTTATTTTTAAGGCTATGCGAAATATGCAATTTCTGTTTTTAATGCATTTTTGTGTCACTTTTCTCCCTTTATTTTTCCTGAAAAATATACCACTACCTGATAAAAAAAAGAGAGAAATGTGCAAAAGTGAATTTTAAAAACCTACACATGCAGCTGTCTCCAGTGATAAACCATTTTCTTATTTTATACCTAATACTATTATTGAGTAAGTTTACAGCTAATGTCTAGATATATTATATATCCACATTAAAGTCTGATGAATAGGAAAACATGCCACCTGCCTAAACTAAGACACATCATATCATATAAGTAATGCATCCAAATGAACACTGCAAAGGGGAAAGCTTAGCAAGGTGGCATTCAAACACAATATTTAACAGCAAATAAGAACATAATTTACTATACATCTCATCTCTGCTTATGTTCCTCTCACACCTTCCTCTCTTTTTTGACTTATATATCTTACTCAATACTCCCTCCTTTCCTTTTTCCTGTCTCTATCTCTTTCTCCTTCCTGTCGGGGTGTGTGTATTTGTGTGTGTCTCTCTCTGCAACTTTTTTTCTCTCTCTCACTCTCCCCCCTCTTGGTATATCTATCTTTCAGAAAATTGAGCCCTTGCACGCATTAGGGAATATTTGGGCTATTCCACTAAAAACCCATACACCACCTATGGAAGACATAACTTTAATCTCCTACACAGGGGTGTAGATTTCAAATGGAGTCACCCATTCAGGTTACCTCATTTGAAATTCACACCCCCTGTGTGGAAGATTACATAAGGTCATGTCTTCCATATGGGGCGTATGGATTTCAACAGGAATAGCACAACAGAATTTCTCCCTGTACTGCGTATGCCACGAGGCCTTTTTAGATAACTACAGAATAAACAGCTTCATGTTTTCCTCTTACAATTCAAGTTGCTGATACGAGCCTCATTTACATTCACATCACATTGAGAACTGTTGCATGCACAGATTTTTCAACTGATGAAAAACATGGCAACCTAAAAGGAGGAGACCCAGATATCAGGCAATTTCCATCCCAGATTTACGGCAGTTTCATGCCCTGTTACCTGCTTAATTGAGGGGGTTATATGACCAATGGTTCACCACTTATTGTGGCAGATGGAACGTCATCTGCAGATGCCGTGGGTAATAAACAATTCCTAATTTTCAACTATTTGTCCCATATGATTTTCACATCTTTTGCAATAAAATTTAAATCCAATAAGATGAGCCGGCTAATGCATGAGTTTGGTGGTTTCTCAACAGGTGTGTTGAGTAATACCAGAAAGTAAAACTATTGATCAGGTTTCACCAAAATATAATGCAAAGCCACATGAAAATGCTACATGTTTGCAAGTATTACATATTTATTACTAAATTATTTGGGTTACTATACCAAAGAGTTAAAATGTGGGCCAAATGTAAAATTGATTGAAGAAAATATGTGCACTTTATTTGCATTTATTAAAATAAACTCTCAACAGTCAACACACACTCACATCCCTCTCCCACACAGCCTCCTCATACGCACATATAAAAGAAAAACCTACACCAAAGTCAGCAGCAAGTAACGAAAACATATCCGCCATAACTCACCATAAACCTTATTTCTTCCTCTAATACCTTGTTTCCTAATACCTGTATAGAAAAATAACAAAAAAATAATAAATAATGTTAGTTGAATGAAATAAATTGTTCATACACCTTCAGGGTAACATAATTCACATGACAGAGTAACAAAATTTCATGATATGTGACATAATCAAGGAGAATGAGTCACTTGTTGGCAATTTTCAATCAGATGTTTTTTACAGCATTTTCTGGCAGTTTATGAATGCTACATTTTGATGCAAACCCCATTAATTTCGGACATCTGGTTACCGAGTTATGAACAATTTATCAATGGCTGAAAACAATATAAAACAAAAGAATTTGAATACTGTTTTTGCCAATATCTCAATAACAATTAATATTAGTGACATCCGACTCATTCCTCTTGATCATGTCACATATTCTTATTCCCCCCACTCATTTGTTCAAAGACTTTGGTTTCTGGTTTAT
This sequence comes from Amphiura filiformis, assembly GCF_039555335.1. Lineage (NCBI taxonomy): Eukaryota > Metazoa > Echinodermata > Ophiuroidea > Amphilepidida > Amphiuridae > Amphiura > Amphiura filiformis. Next base: position 67,397,989 of record NC_092636.1, on the reverse strand, counting down.
TTTATGTTACACAGATTAAATTTCTAGTGGTAAAATTATTCAATTATATCAATAATGGAATATTTTTTAGCTTGTGTTTATTTGATATTTTGCCTTTGCAGGCTTGCTATATGGTTTATAATTCATGAATTTGCTTATGTAATTTGTATTTTAAGATGTTGTTTTTGTACTCTCCGTTTTATATGTAAAGTGCATTGATGCCTTGCTTTATGCGCTATATAAATTCTTGTTTATTATTATCATATGACATGACCAAAGGAAATGAGTCTCTTGTCGCTAATATTGTTATTGGTAAAAAGATGTTGAAATTCTTTTGTTTCTTTCTGTTTTCAACAAATAATAAATTATGATAACTTTGTAACCAGAAGTTCAATTTCCATGGGGGTTTGCTTCAAAAATGTTGCATTTATACAAGGCTAGTTACTAACTTAAACAATTAAAATGGAATATTTTTCAACATTAAGCAATGGCATAGCCATGGGGTGGGGGGGGGCAGGGGGCAGCTGACCCCTGTGAGAAGGCTTGCCCCCTGTTTATTTAAGATTTTAGTACTTTTTTTGTACTTTTTAGCCCAATTTTGACCATATTTGTCAAAGTTTTCTCCCTTGAAAGTTGCTTTGCCCTCCCTTTGCCCACCCTCTGAAAAAGTGGATTTTGGTGGCCATTTTGCTTTCATGTAAATTAGAAGGTAAAAACATAAAATTATTTTTGGTATCTTCTTTTTTTTGGATTCAGCGTACCTAAATTTACTTAAAAAGTCATAGATACCACTTTTAAAAACAAAATTCATCTTGATGGCTTATCCAGGCCCCTTTTCCAGAAATCCGACTCCGTCTACAATACAAATATAAGTGGGCTACGTAAATAGGAATGCTTTCAATACATCTTTAAAAAGAAAAAGACGTAAAACAAAAATTAAATACAAATTTGCACAATCTAAAAAGTTAAATTGGCTGTGTCAGTGTCTGCCCTGGGAATCATTCACCTCTCTATGTAAAGTATAACTTTGACATATTCAGTGAATATCATAGAATGGTAAAAATCCTTGCTAAAATGGAATTGAAAATGGCTTTCTCTAAGTGTACCACAGGGCCACATTCCTTGTTCTATTTTACTGTGCTGCCTCAGTAAATTATTGAAATGTGCCTAGGCATAGATCCTTAACACAGGGAGTATAAACTGCGGTATCTTTTTGCTGCTATGATTGTTTCACATGATCTCAAAGTCGAGATAGTCTTCAAACATGCCATTAAATAAATGTATGATGAAAACAAAGCACCCCAATACTATATTACTGTATGCAGTGGCGTAACTTTGGGTCAGGGTGCCCGGGGGCGAAAGTAGTTCGGGTGCCCCTGACCAACAATAATCAATTTTAGTATTGAAAGCCATAGACCTACCGAATAACTTACGAAGTGTTTCAGATTAAATTTATATCATGTTTCAATGCAGTTCATGTTAATAAAACAAAATGTTTTCATATTCTCTAATGTCTTTACTTTGGAGACTCGTCAGTGACGTAGCAAATGGCGCCCAGGGCAAGAATACAAAATACCCCCTCTTCCTAAAGCAATTGAGTAGGGCGCTGAAATGTGCATAAATACCACTAATTTGGTATTTAATCAAGTTGAATTTAGGTCTTTAAAATGACAATTTATATAGTTGTAATGCTGCTAAGCTTGCCGAAAAAATTTTGTGTTGAAGGGCACCCAAATGAAGAGTAATTCAATGCATGGTGGGTAAAGGCTTCCACTTCTTTCCTATAACAAAGTACTATCGTGCCAAAGGCTATCCAGGCTTGGGTGCCCCTTAGCCCGGGTGCCCGGGGGCACGCCCCCCCAGAGCCCATAGGAGTTACGCCACTGACTGTATGCTACAAAATAATATCCATACAAAATTAAGATCACTCCTCTCTGTCTGCTATAGACATTTTTTCCCTCTTTCCCATCATGCACTATTCCAGGGGGGTACTTCCTCCTGTCAGGTGTCGCAAAACGCATCATTTCCCCGGGGGTGTACAGAGTTCTGTTCATTATATTCTGGAATACGGACATTTTGGCCAGTACCGTCATCGCATATAATGGCGTCGATAACTCGTACCTTTCCGGGGCAAAAAAATATCAATTCTATGCGTTATTGACACGGGGTCGTCAGGTAAAAAAGTTTCCTATTATTTGTATACGTTTTATAGATCTAGAGGTGAAAAACTAATGACAGGACACAGAGTGATTTTCTGAGGGCGACCGTTTCATTTTTTCAGAGATGAAAAACAAAAACGTAAACAACATCTCTTACACAAATTTTCTACATTGCTCTATAACTGCATCACTCTTGTATTTATTAATTACATAATTAGTAACATCGATGGTCTTTACAAAATCCATTATATGGAATCAGTATGCCCATATTAAGACTTATAATTGCCAAGACCATCGGGTGCACACGATTTATGAGGTTGATGGACTACGTCATACCCCCCTGTAGTGCATGATAGGAAAGAGGGAAAAAGGTCTATAGCAGTCATCATTCAATGGAATTTTGTGCTACGAGCCTCTGTGCAAGAATGATATTGTGATCAGGGCTTAGACAATTACAGGTTTCATTTATTCAATGTCAGTGTAATCAATTTTTTTGTAATTACTAGAATCTACACACATGCTCAAACAATCATTGAATTCCAGGATCTAACCCTTTTATGTGAGTGAGACATACATAGACTTGGCATAACGTTACATTTCTGTCGAATTACGATCTAGTTGGTTATCCATGTGTTGAGAATCTATGCCCTAAGAAAGAAATAAAAAGAAATGCTGAAATGTCTTATTTTATTACCAAAGTGGCTTCAATGGTAATTCCATCTGATAGTGAAAATTATTTTACTTAATGCTTTGGGAATGTCAACAGAAAACTTATAAGTAAAACTATTTCACTTCACGAGGTATTTCATTTCGGGAGGAGCTCGAATTTGCAAATTTTCAATAATCTGCGCAAACTTTGCAAATTTGCATTTTTAGCTGTTTATAAGTAACTTTAATTTTCTAGCTAGCCATTGGTTGATAATAATATAAAGTATCTGTGAAATGAGCAGTTTTGAAGTTATTTCACTTTGCTAAATTTCTGTTGAAGTTAATGTTTCATGAACTTTCAATAATATACTTTCCACTCTTCCAATGCAACTTTAGCAGATTCTTCCGGAGCGTGTCAAAATGACACAAACCTTTACATCTTTGCCCGTATAGGTTAAATGTTATTCATATTTTGTCATTTTATTGCAAAATGAACGTTTTTGTATGTCGTTTCCTTTTTTTACCACTTCCTATTTCCTTCTGTTTCTTCTGCCATTTTTTCCTTCCCGTATTACTATGGTATTCTGTTAGTGCTTTTTAATTTGTGACAAACTGAAAGTCTTTCTACGTCACATTGTTTACCTCTTTGTTCCCGTATTCATTTTCTATTGCTTATTTTGTTGTTTATGTCCCATGGATATTTGCGAGGTTTGTGCAAATTGCCGAGTTACATGCACTCAGCATTAGCAACGCAGTATCTCTCAAAAAGGGTGTTTTTTTTTTTCGATTTTTGACAAATTTTAACCAAATAAATGTTTTATTAATCCCATTAATCTAAGCTTTCTTCTTGTGTATGTTTTGTTATGTTTAGATCAAATAGAAAAAGCCTTTTGATGGAAATCCAAACAAACAAACAAATGAACGAACACACAACATTTCCCTATTTATAGTAAGATAGAGTCAGTGACCATTTCCACCTCGTCAGTAAATTACAATTATTTAACATGGTCAATCCACCCATAATAATAGCACTGACCTTTGATCAAAAACATTTTCACCACTTTAATGGATTAAAAATAACCCAGTTTTTATGAACTTTAATGGCAATTTTCTAAGAAATATATCGCTATTATTTTATCACAAAAAATATCACCGGTCTTCCTCAGTTCTCAATGTGAAAAACACAGCGCCATTAAAGCTACGCATGGCATCTAGTGGAAATATATAACATCTCAAATGTAAATTTTAAGATATATAAATTTAATTCCCCACAAAATGATGTCCTTGCCATTGAAACCTTGACATGGTCAATCTGCACTTGAATCACAAAGCTCCTCAAAGATTAAAAGAGGCTTTTAAGGAAATTATGTAATGGTCATGTGATTCATTTGTCGTAACAAATGCATCTTGCACAGCAATGAAGCAATTCCACACCACTGACGAGTGAATCAGCAAATACTTCCCCAAACTGATTGTGCTGGAAAGGCATGATAGATTGTATTTATGTGTAACTACATAATTTCTACATTTGCCTTGGAAGTGGTATGCAGGGCAGTGGTGCAGCTGGGGGATGAGAATAGCTGCCCCCATCACCATATGGGACATCTTTCCCCCAATGCTGGCTACCATGATATTTCAGTAATTTTTTGCCTTTTTTCATAGAATATTTCCTTGAAAGTCACCTTGCCCCTTTTTCCACTCTGGTGCTGAGACTAGTATATACTAGTCTCATCAGCTCTGGTGTGGGGTACAATGTATGAACGTATTGCATATTCTAGTGGACTGTGAAAGCCTTACAGTCTATTTTTCTTAAAGAAAACTTATAATATTATAGTGTCAATTTACCACAGAAACAAAAAACCTGTAGATCGAGCGCTTAGCTTGGGTAGATTGACTATCAGAATGGTCAACTGCACATCCATCGGATAACGCTTTTTCAATGGGAAATGAACTTTGCTGCTTGGATGATGTCACGATGAGGTTAGCATTTATTCCGTATTGAAAAGCGTGTCCCGACTGATTTGCACTCGGCCGGCCTCCTATATGTGTTGTTGGAGTGCACCGGCCATTCATATGTCCGGGCATCTGACGTCATGCTGATGTCAAGTAATGATTACATGACTGTATATATCTAGAAAACATCCAATGCATTAAATTACTCCTTTGCTCCCTAGTGGTGTAGTAGTGAAATGATGAATATGATTGAGGTCCAAAGGATTTGGCTTCAAATGAACAGCTTATTTTTTCCTCCTTTCCAATCACTCCTCACTTAGTTATCTGTAGTGTTCATTATGTGATGAAAACCCGCATCAGGTCAGTGTAAATAAATAGAATGGAGGGATAAAATAGGGCTTGTGCTTATTTAGTTACTGGCTACTTCAAAGAGGCCAAACATTGATTCATGCCAACTTGATCCAATTAAAATGCTAATTTTGACAATCCAAGCAAGACTGATTGATACTTCATATATGCTCATCTGTCAGGACACAGTTCTGTAACCAGGTTAACCCTATATACTTGTACAATCATAGAATGACCTTTGAATATATTGGTTACTATCTACAAGAGTCAGCCATATACAATTAAATGAAAAAACAGGAAAATTCTCAAAAAATAGGTAACAGGCTAAAAATAAATAAAACCATGGACATTTGGGCAATCAAAAAACAGGACTTCCTGTTCAATCAGAAATGTTCATAATCCTGACAATTTGAGCTATAGCAAGACTTTTCCATAAAATTTGTTTACATGGTCATTCGTAAAACTCCTCCATGCTATGGAAATGTCATTTGCCACACACATACCCAAAAATGTCATGTGACATACGTCGCATACCAAGTATTGAAAATGGAAGCATCTTATAAGCTGTCAGATGCGACTTGTCTGCGCCAACATCTAATCGATGGTGTGTAAGCATCTGACAATCAAGCATCCATCCGCCATCTTTGTTTGCTCGTTTCTGAAGGCTTCTATTTCATACTGGTCAAGAGAGACACTGACAAATATATGTTGTAACTGAAAACCCACATACATTTGTTGTCAATACACAATAAGAATAAGGCAAACAGAGGGCATGTTGGCCGTATAACCGATTTGACTTGACCAAGTTAAGACTTTAAGGAGTATTTCAATAAATTTGATAGCCTAACCCCCACTAGCTAGGCCAATGTACAACATTAACTCAGTAAAAATACACATAGGCGACACAATTGGGTAAAATGAAACTCTTGTCAAACAAAATCAATGTTCATTTTCTCATTTGACTTTTCCTGGACACTTAACCTGCTACATAGGCTCAAATCAATGAGGTAGAATCAAAGAGGACCAACTCCACCATGTTTGCGTATTACTAATGGAGGGCAAATAATGTACTTCAAGATAACTTCACTCTACGCCTGGAAAACTTGAATTTAATGTGTGTGTTTCTTGCATTCTGTGTGCAATGAGTTGTGCCAAAAACATGTGCTATGCGCTGCATCTGGAAACCTGTAGTGATCTAACTTAAAAGATGCCAATTATCATTTCGCGCATTAGCTGATAAATGCCAGCGATACACTATTTGCCCTCCATGAGTGACAAATCAAAATAGTGGATTTACCATAGCATCTTAATTTAATAGTTAGTCTTAAAGCTCCTCAAAGTTTGAAAACCTAATGCGGAATGTTTTTGTTTGTTTTTTACTTGTTTGTCATAGTTGTTTCATTTCTTATATGGATGGTTCCCTTATCTAAAAAAATATCATTCAAATATTTTGATTTGATAATTTCCAGTGTTAGGGCTGGTATACTCATCCAACCAGTTTCTAGCTTGAAGATCTTTTAGTGTTTTGTCTTTGCCCCAAAAATCACCTGCAGAATAAGACTGTTGGACCTCCATGGGCCCCTGGCCCATACTTTCATTGCATACAATGGTGCCATTATTGTAATATTCCATTATAGTACCAACCTCTTGGCATCTTTCATTGTAAATCTGATGCAATCAAGCCAAGTGAGTTGAATGTCAATTGATATTAAAAGATAAGACCTATTACATAGGGACACAGTAACCGATCATATCTTGAAAACTACTGAAAGCATGAAATGTCTGCATGCATGAATTTTTTTGCAAATTTCAAAATGGAATTGTGAAAGTTTATGCTCGCAAATATAATTTTTTTTCTCGTTTATAGGTGAATAAATGTGTATCACTTGTTGGGAGTGAAATTGTACAAAATAATGCACACGTACTGAGATGTTGATGCGTCCAATGCACACGCCCCGAAGGGGGGGGGTAGTGCATTAGACGCATCAACATCTCAGTACAAGTGCATTGTTTTGTACAATTTCTTGTAATCCCGCTTGTAATTTTTGCTATTTTTATTACAAAATTGTCACTAGAAATGATGGAAAATGCAAGCAAATATAAATGCATCCTCCCGCAAGAAAAATGAACGTGTCCAAATAATGGTCCAAAAGTACTGCACATACTTCTCAAACGGAGAATTGTGTTTTACAGTATGATGCCATTTGCAGCGAGGGAGCACTCTAAGGGATCATTCAATATTTTCACCAGGGGATGGTGGGATAAATATTGGATGGTCCCTAATGTATCATTTAATCATGCAGGAAAGCCTCATTGAAATATTGTTGACTTCAATCTCATGCTTACATAGTTATGTGAATTTGATAATAAGACAGACATATCTCATAGAGCATCTTTAACATAGATATTTATCTCTCCATCTTAAAAAGATTTTGAATTTGTACTAATATACCAAATTACATCAAAACAAGTTTAAATGCATATACCCAGACATGGCAAAACATGAGATTAACACCATTTGGAGTATAGAATATGTGTGATACACTATTATGGGTATTTACATGGGTGAAGCATGCCAAGTGATGCTATTAGATTGAGTTTTCTATTAACCCTGATGTTAAAAGTAGTTTTTGGCTATCGGAAAAGAAAGAAGGAATGAAAAAGGAGAGAAGATAAACAAAAAAGTTGCTTAGCACCCCGGGGATTTGAACCTTAAGACTTCTTGGGTCCCAAGTGGTTTTGCTTTGTCAGATTTTATAGAGTTAGGGTTAAGCATGCCTCAATGAAGGGACATATACATGTAGGTGTATTAAACATTAACGCTAAAGGTGGTTTTTTTTTAAAGGAAAGAGGAGAGAAGATGAACAAAGAAGTTGCTTGGCACCCCTGGGATTCGAACTGTAGACCCCTAGGGAGCCAAGCACAAGATCAACTGAGAAGTTACCCACCATTGGCATGAAGGCGGGTGTTAAGGTTCAGCCATACATTAACACAAATACTTAGCAGACTGAAATCTGAATGACTTTAATTTACCTGACAAAATAATTCACTAGACTCCTCAGAAACCACTAGCAATGTGCAACATTCCGACTGTGTGTGACTCTCAAGCTGTAGTAAGAAATAAGAAAACAAAAGAAAATTAACATAAGAAATACAATTATTTGAAACACATTTTAAAATGAACTTACTCTAAGATGATAAAGTACACATTTTATCTCCCCAACAACCCTGAATAAGATGGGTAGTTTGCTGTAAACACAAATGCCTAATACATGTCATATATATGTACTTTGAACATGAACATTGAAATTTATATTCCATAACAATTACATCAAAAACACCTCTATTCCCAATAAACCTTGAGTATCACATATAAGTAATGACAAAAGTATTGGAACTGAATGATTGGAGTGGGACTTGATTTGGAACAACGAGGGAGCGAGAGTTCAATACATTACTCTTTAGCAGAGCCAGGGTAAATGAGCCTGGACCCGTTCTGGGTGGGCTAGATAAAAATGAAAGTTCTGTAGAAAACATCCAGAGAGATATTGAAGATGGGCCTTATTTTTAAGAAAATGTATGCAGTGTGAGTGAAATAATTGACACCAAACTGCTCTTCCAAGTATGCAACATGTATGAAATTGTAGATATTTTGCCCCCCTCCTTCTTTGTCAGTGGGTCTGGTCTTCTAAAAAGTCACCTTAAATGATACATTAATACCCGTCATGTAAATCCCAGGCACTGTTTTTAATAGAGTTGCCGGAGAGAGTTGCATGCAAGAGAGATTTGTAGCTCCGTTTGATGAATAATAATAAAGTATAGCCAAATAAGTATAGCCAGAATTTAATTGTGTTCTTATGTTTCCTTGTCTCCGTCTGGGGTTAATATGTCTTTACTCTCTTAATGTAAAAGAGTGAAAAACCCACTCTCCAAAAGAAGAGTGAGAAGAGTGAAATCCACTCAGGGAGTCAAAATCACTCATAAAGAGTGAAAATCATGCTTAAAAGAGTGAAAACTACTCTTTCAAGGTAAGATATAAGGGACATTACTCTTTTCCAAGTAAATTTTTCATCTTGAAAGACATTGAGAGAATACTTTGTAATGGCCATTGGTCCAAATATCTCCTCTAAAGCTGTTCTTAATGAGAACAGAAAAACATTTTTCATCTCTTAACAGTATTTCAAAAGACAGTGTCTGAAATCCACACCATATATTAATGTAATTCTAAAACACTCATCACATAACCACATCAGTCATTGTCCTCATTGTCATTATCTTAGTTAAAATATATTGCTGGGTTGTGGTAATTCACTGCATACTGTTCAGCAACTAGAGCTTATTTCAATACTTGATGATGTTTAAGTATGATCAGATTTTGCTGGATATCATAAATATTTACAGGTGTTTCACTCATACGGATGCTAATAGCAACCGTATGCACTACTACGTTTGTTGGCACTTAAAGGTACAATTTGTAGTTGGACAAATCACTGAGCACACTGCACACAAGATTATGCTTTGGTGGAATAAGCACATCAAAGGGTATCATATGGGGACATTAATTTTTCTGATTTAAGCCAGATATGGTAATTAACATGAATAAAGGTCTTCCACAGGAGGTATTTGGATTTCAACTGGAATAGTGCATTCGAGTTTGGCATTTGTGATTTCAGAAGCAACTGACAATTCGTAGGTTGCAACACATAGTGGCATTGAGTAATTTTTCCAAATTTTCACATAGTGGCATAAAGGTTTAGTTCAATAGTTTGAACCTTAAACTTCAATTTCAAATGGAATCAGGCCACTGAGAGATAACAGAGGAGGAGTATCGACTCTGTTATAAATAGTATAATTCTTCAAACACGTTTTGCTTGGAAACATATTTTGTCCATGTACGCCACTACATGTATGTGTTGTGACCGACAAATTCTACAGCTCTTTTCCTCATTTCAAAAGACGGTCCCTGATGCAAAAGTTTCAATTTGCGCTGAAGCGTTTGTAATTTCAGCGGGAAGTAGACTAGTTCTAATATGGTGCACATGATACTATGCAGCAGATCTAAACTCTCATTTCTGATGACAAACAACAGAATTGACAAGAATAGCTTTATTCAAGCACTGTTAAAACTTCAGGTTTCTGAGAGCACTTAAAGGCAGGTTTGAAGATTGTAGATCACAGTTTACGCCTCAAAACTATAGCTTTTGTCTTCTCTACTTGAGCAATACAATTTTTTCCTTGAAATTTGGAATGTTTATTGATGTTGGCATAGTGTTGATGCACTCAACAATGAGGGTGATACTTTCTTGATGGCATCTTTACAAAAGACACTCAAGTCACATATGGCAGTCAAATAGAAAATGAGGAACTAACTCTGTTTTAAGCACCAGGGCGGGAGGGGGAGGGGAACACGATTTTGGAAGCCAAAAGACACACCACAATTTCCAAAAAAATATGCGTTCCTAAAAAATGCTCCCCCCCCCCCCAAAAAAGAATTTTTTGTTGTTGTTGAAAAAACGCAATTGTAGGTCGTGGGCACATCCCTCTTACTCTAAAATTGTCAACATTTCCATTGAATATCATTTGCATTTCTGTCATGACAGATGGTGAAAATTTCCTTCATTTTGAATTTATTCACTTGTTTCTGGAAGACAAACAAGAAGTGACCAAATCATTGTAGATGTTCTAACAGCAGTAACATTTGCTGAGGACACCCTCAATATTAAAAAAAATAATAATCAGATTTGACACGATTCAAATGTTGCATACCCGGGTAGCCTACTCAGTAAAATATCCGGCAAAATTAAGGCTAGAGGTGCTGCACTATATTTGTGACAAAATCTGAGATTTTAATAAAATCTTGACATGGTAAGATTCTATTGAAATTGGAATGGCAGGAATGTCTGTGAATTGTGTGTGAATGTACAGGATGTGTATAACACATTGAGCCAATTGACCTCATTAACAATCAACTGCAGACACATGCATAACATTCCAGGGCAGGCTATATGGAATGAAATAGCAATTTGCTATGCTTTAGTTCAAAAATACAAAATATGGACAGTGGTGCCAGATAGGTTGTCCGAAGATATGGGTATAGTAGTGAATACCATGTTTACGTGAGTATTCTTGTGATTTTTTTTTTTTTTTTAAATCAATTTTACAAGTTGACCTCCAATGACCTTTGCCCTCAGTATGTGACCTAAAACACCACCATTACATGAAAGTTCCTATAATGCAGCTTTGGTTACAACTGGGTGTGAACAGTTCATGACTGTGGTCAGATTTTGCATTTTCAGCCTATTTACAAGTTGACCTCAAATGACCTTTGAACTCAGTATGACCTTGAACACCACCAATAGATTAACATAGTGCAGCTATGACCCAATTTTGGTTGCAATAGGATTTGAACTGTTCATATGAGACCAAATTTTGACCAAAAGCCTTACATAATCATTGAAGGACACACACACTGACGAACACACTACTCATGATGCAATGAGGTCCTTTTCCTTTGGACGACTTGATAAGGCACATGGTAAAAAACAACTTTTTGTGGAAACAAAAAAATCAAATTCTTCAGAAATCTTACAATATTGCTTTAAAGTTGCTCTCCCTAACTTGGCGACCCTGTTACTTAAGCCCAACACGGTGTTGTGCGTCATATACCAATTGGGTGTCGAACATCAAATATTGATGACATGTTCATCAACTCGTTATGCTCATTACAATAACTCCACGTATAGGAGGTGTAGAATTCTAACTCTCAGGTCTGCTTTTCTAATCTCTTTTCTATTTGGTATAAAACACTTACTAGAATTGTAAGATTTGCAGAAAATTGATTATTGATGGCAAACCAAATGTGACTAGAATCAGAGGGAGCTAGACATGAAATATTGATATCACTTCTATCAATCTGGCATATACATTGATCACTACTATTTACTTTAACCCCATGAGAACTACCTGCTGATTGGCCAAAAAGAAGTTTTCATTATCAATTGGACCAACAGCAACATTGTTAGAATAATTTCACCACGCAAAAAAATTGGGGTGAATTATTTGCAAAGCTACATTCTGATTGGTGATTAAAGTAAAGAGATCATGTAATTGACCAATCAGGGGCAATGTTAGATCAGCAGAAAGTGCTCAGGGGGTTAAGAGCAAGAAGGTGACAAATTGTGGCTTAGAGTCTGTTTTTCTCATCTCTAAGTTAATTGAAGCAAAACAAAGCTGCTGAAAATGGTCATTAAATTGCTATACAAGACGTTGGGATAAAAGGTTGCAAGAGATGAGGCAGGCTGCTTGGACACAGACGGCCATCATTAGTACACCTAAATGAATTGTAAACAACCGTAATGCCAAAATCTTAGCCTGAATAATCCTGTGTGCAAATTGAAATTTACTATAAACCAAAGCTGATATTTTCTTCTTTTTGCCAGTGTCTATGTCATACAATTAAATCGGCTGTATTCCATAGTGGCGTATAGTGATTTTTGGTCATTTTTTTGAAAATTGGCACATATGTTTTTAATGATGTTCTCTTTCATTTTTCTAAGTCTCATGAGTCAGGATTAGGTAATTAATTAGTAATTGATTAATTAAATGTGGCGTATAGTTACAAAGTGACATTTTTCAGTATTCCATAGTGGCGTATCGACCATCGCCACTTTTTATCTACATTTTATAATTATGAAATATCGGCAAAATGAAAAACATCGTATGTCATAGTGGCGACGGCGTATCGGACCTATACGCCACTATGGAATACGATGTTTTTCATTTTTTTTTTTTTTTAATAATTATAAAATGTGTATAAAATGGCATATGGTCGATACGCTACTATGGAATCTGAAAAAGGTTAAGTATTATGCGTTTTGTTAGTTTTCCATAGTGACGTATAGTTTTATTGTCAGTTTGCCAGCAAAAGTATGTATTTATTTCTTTTGAAAAATATATAACAATAAAATCTATTTAGTTTACTACAGAAATTTCACATCATTTACAAAATATAATGAATGTCTGATTTACACAACTCGATTTTAAATTGGCATTTCTTCAAACCCGATTTTCTCGAAAAGTTGTTTATTATGGCGCCCCACTATACGCCACTATGGAATCTGGACTGATTTAATTGTGGTGATAAATTTCACACTGCTTCAATCATATCAATGCATATTATTTTCCTTTTCTACTTAATAATGTGTATGTATGGTGTGGGTGTGTGTGAGTGGGGTGTGGTAGGGTGGGTGTGGGTACATTTGTTAGGGCCTCCAAACCATCACAAACATTAGATCCTTTACTACTAATTCTTATGTTGTAAGTTTCAGGTCCATCAATCCCTATTGCTGGTAATTCCTCCCTTTAACTCCTCTGACTTCACTTTGACTCGACTGGTCAGATTCACCGGAAGCAGGTTTGCAATTATTTCTGTGGTGTAAGTAGCCTCTGACCAGGTTAGCCAACATCACTCTACAGCTAAATACCCTGCAGGGGAATATTCCACATATTAGCTATGTCATAAAATGCTTGACGTATTGGAGAATTGTGATTCCTAATTCAATTCTCTTCTGCTTGTCCACATGCTCCATCGAAGGCTGAAATCATCAAGTTTGGCAATGGAATTAGCTTTGGAATTACAACCGGAAGCAGACTGTGACCTGTCTAGTGGTAGCATGCCGAATTAAACCATATTAAATAGAATTGAAGACCTCAGAACTAAAAGGGGGTAAGTCACAAAATCTACACCCTCTGTGCAAATTTCTTAGTGAAATAATGTTGTACAGCATTGAAACTGCTTATACAAAAAACTACCTCCTTGCATTGAAACTACATGGACATAACAACCTTCTTTGACATTTATCTCAAAATGTGACTTTTAGGTATTAAAATACCCCCTTTTTGAGTTGAGGTCTTCAATTTACACCAAAGTTATGGGTTAAGCTCAGCATTAGAGAATCGTAAAATCAGGCATGTTCACACAGCGTGAGTACTTGAGGATCACTTTGGGATATTGCGATATCCCCTAGATTTCTTGGGAATAAAGTTTGAGATTAATTTGTGGACTAACTTAGGGATCGGAATCCTCACAGTTCACACAGTAGATTTCTTCAAGATTTTGCTTTAGGACCATGTTGCTCGAGCAAAAATCCCTGTGTGTTTACGTAGATGTGCCTACTAATTGTAAAAACAGAAGGAAGTTAACAAACTGAGGATAAGTCCCAGAGGATAAGTGACCTGGATTAAGGGTAGCTTATTAATCTGATGGAGAGTGAGAAATTTGAGACATGATTGACAGCAGGTAGTTACATTCAATAGAAAATATGAAGCAACCATTGCTTAGTCTTAACATTTTAGCAAGCTATCCCCATTGCGAGTTCATATTAAAGGGCTAAGCACACATAATTGTCCAGGGTCAATTGTTAAAGCTCTTTTTTCTTGAAATGATTGATCATTGCAGACTTCAAGAAGCTCCGAAAATGCCTGATAAGCGTCTAGTGTGGACAAACCCTTGGAAAGGTCAGATCCTGGCAATGATTGCATGTACCGGTCTCGACATGCTTTAATGGACTGTGATGCAGTAAGCTTTACAAGATAAAGTCTACAAACAGGGTCAATGAGGCACAAACTGTACAGTTAGCTGCTCTGATTTACCAACTGAAAAGTTTAAAGCAGGAAAGGTTAAAACAGAATATGATCTTGTACCAGATTTCCTGGACCTACAATGGCATGAAGTGTCCAACTCCTACAGTGTATACCTTAATAAGTATACTTTGAATCTGATTGCATATATGATGCTTTAATGAGATTCCTTAATTATTGATTTGACATGTTTTTAATTTGAAGTGTTTTAAATTTACCAGACAAAAATTAGTTGGTTAAATCAGGTGGGCAAAACATAAACCTGATTATCAGGTGATAATCTGGACGGGATCAGTAAAAAGTTGAGGTGTAAGAATTAATCAATTAACCAGATTTGTATCTGTATAAATTCCTTTATGCAACACCAAAGCATGAATTGTTAAATGCAAATTTTATTAATTACAAATACAATACAGGTATCAGTGTGACATATCAGCCTATCTTTCCTGTTATTTCCTTCAATAGCCTTCACGCTGTCATGTCTGGTTGAAAGTCTCACTTTTGTCTGACAGCTAACCATTTGGCCTAGGCGTACAGCCTTAATCACATGATTTCTCGTCTAGTACATATACTGTTCAATGCTCCAGACCATACACTGATACCACTAGGATTATCTTGTGTGCCTCTGTACATGGGATATTTACTAGTTTCTATTGACCATAGGAAGAATTTCCACCAAATCTTGAAATGTAGAATTTCAAGACATTTATTTCCAAGGCCACTACAAGGAAAAACAAGGCCACCAAGTGCTGAAGAATCCCAGAGAATAAGGCTTTGACAATCAACAAATTCCTAGGGTACCAAGGTCAAAATAAACCAAGGTAAAGAACATGATCTTGTTGGTAGCAACCTTTTATTTTGAGGCTTGTTTTCCACCCCCTTAACTTAACCATTGCTTACATTGCATCTCTTCCAAAGGACCATAGACTCTCATGGTTCACTTCATGAACCATAAAAAGAGCAAAAGTCTGAATTTAACCTGTTGTGCATTGCAATCAAATCTTGATTTCCCTTTATCCACATCAATAGGTCAACAGTTAGTCCTCACCAGAGATTGATCTAGGAAACTATATGTACCTGCACTGAGGCAATGACTATTTGTAATTCTCTTCATCTCTTGACTTGTATTCATCCCATTTCATAACACTCTTTAAATGTCAAATGCAAATACATGCACAACATTTCTCAAACATGCTTGCAAACGCTACACAAACATAAATCGGACAATCTTTCCTATCACTTCCCACAAATAGCCTTCATGCTGTCAAGTCTCGTACAAAGCCTCACCCATAAGCTAGCTAGTCAACCGGACACCCAGACTACCGCAATACCACACAGGTTTGGACTTGTAGTTGTCTGTTTTTCCCAACATGGGTTAATGTGAGGTAACATCTCCATTCATTAGCCATTAGCTTATACAGTAATTTTCTTCAACAGCAGTATGTGGTACTGCAGTACAAAGGTAAAAGGAGGACAAAGAATCTTGTAACTTATTTTTCCTTTACAGATATAGGTGTAATTCAAGTATGCAGTATGGATTCATGTAATAGTCATGATTGTATGCTTTGCAAAGAGCCAGCTTATTTCAGCCTAAATTTGCCAATACACAAGTATGTCTGCCCTTACCAAACTCGAATGCATTCCTGTTGCATTCAGCATCATTGTGGTAAAATGTATTATGAATCCTAACAACCACAACCTATATAACCACAACCATAAGGTCACCATGCTTAGCTTTTGTTGTTGAATACAAAATAGCATTCAAGTTGTCTTCAATATGAACAAAATGTTTAATTGACTTCCGAATGCATTCGAATGCAAAAGCTAATACCACAATAATTGCATTGTCTCTTGTTTCATTTGAATCATGCATTCGAATTCAATACATTCAAATGCATTCAAATTCAATACAATCGAATGCAACTGAATAATATTGGAAATGATGGAAACTGATGTTTCACATACATGGTTAAAGATTCGGCAGTTTAACAATATTTTATTGTTCTTTGTTCTGAACAATAGAAACCAGGTGCAATCACTGGTACGACCAATCACTGGTAATCATCAAAATCATGCCGGACCAGAATCCAGAAAGAAACAGTAGTACAACAATATTCAACTGGATAAGTATATGGCTTGTATGAAATCCACACCAGGTCACACTGGCTTGGCTAGCAAATGACAAATTTTGTATCTGACCTAATTAAGTGCCCCATCCCTGATAACACCCTGAAGCCTAACTTAACATGTTTAAGGGTTTGTAGTGCAAAATTGGGTCAGAATTCTAGATTATATCAGGAAAAAAATGAGTTGCAATGGGTCAAAAATCTGAAATTGTATCAAAAGAAACTCACACTTTGAATGATTAACAAAAAGAGTTGCCTTTAAAAGCCAATACAATCTAAGTTCTAATCCAAAATGGCCAATTTTTTACCCACATTTGTGAAGCTTTCGTCTGCATTCAAAATTGTTGCTATGGATTCAGAAGTCTCACTGATGAAAAAAAATTGCCCTCTAGCTTTTTTCTTCAGAAAAAAGCTTTTTCTTTCTTCTTTCTGGAGTCAGGTGTGACACATTTCCTATACAGGATGCAGATGTCAGTTTTACAAATCCTGTCATTATTCCTTAAAATGTCACAAGAAATCATTTGAGAAGCTGGACGGAAGTCACATACTCCTCGACAATGCCTCAAATGTGTATTACGAAAGATGATAACAAGCTTGTGTATATTGTACATTATAGAAAACATCAGCAACTGATAATGCACATACGTAGGGGATTTTTGTTTATCGTGTTTATTGGCCGTATTGCAGGCTAGGGTTCTATATAATTGAATTTACCCAGTAACACACATCTAGCCTAGATCACCTCCAATAGTCTAGTAACATCAGATCTTATCTTTGTAACGGCAGTGTTTCTAGAGCTTATGCATGTGTATGTAGTTTTCCTGTCAAATTTGAGAGGGGAAGACAATTGTTTGATGTATATAAAGAATTAAATGCTCAAGGATGGAAAATGGTATTTCTTATTATGGTACCAAATTGTGCATCATCAGCAAGATATCCCATGTTACTTGTACCCCAAAATGAGAGGCGCCAAATACTTAATGCTCTGCGTGCTAGCCATGCGCTTCAATGGAAAAAGTTCAAATTTTGAAATATTTTCTCACAATATCAAGAGCTATCTTAAGAACTACTGGATCAATACTAGGCGTGTTTGTACTCATTTTAATGCATTTTTCAAGCTGATTCCAAATATTGTCATGAAAATTTACATTTCTGAAATTTTTGAATTTTTAAAAATATTTTGAAACTTGTCGTCTGCAGTCGACACCCGCGTGAAGAGAGTTAACGGGGATTATTTTATACACATGATATGGCAAAAAAACATATCCTACTTTGTGCCAAAATTGAGGGCGCTATTTACATATATTTTTAATTTTATTTAGCCCAATAATATGAGTTATTCCTTTTATTTCAAGTTTCCTTGCTATATGTTACTTATTTTTAAGATGTTTAAATGTCATGATACAAATGTCTTCCCCTTGTAAAGATGCAAGCAAGATTTAAGATAATAGCATCATCATAGTTCAACTTTGCTTAAAAAATGAATATAGTTCTATATGCTATCAACAACCGTGTAAGCATGTGTGCTTTTGTAAACACTGTCAACCAGAGACACATACTTATGATATTGCCATGTAACAGTGGACACATGAATTGTGGCAGTCCGCATTTGTTGGCTGGTGCATACATAGCAAAATAACACTGAACCGCATTATAAACAACATCCGCAGTTAGAGAGTGTCTAGTGTTCACAGGGTGATTCTGTGCTCCACGATGAAGACACAAAGTGTCCACAAACAGGCAAATCAAACTCAAACATGGGGTTGGCAGTATGGCAAAGAAAACTCAATGTGTGTATTTCTTGGTGTGTTTGGCAGTTGTTATATAAGCACATGCCTGTGGGGTGTACAGGGGCATTTGTGTGTCATAAATATATTCACATTAGCATGTCTAACTTTAATGCAGTAGAATCACTAAAAGCAAAAACAGCAGCAGAAGAAACTTGAAATTCACTGCATCATGTAAAGTCAGGCTTGCAAGTAGGAGACCTGTGCTGGTAAAGCAGACTGTAATGATCTCATTAGCACTGTCTGCTCTATACCTCATGGGACTGTGCACCACTATGTTCAAATCATATTATCGTATTCATTCTAATTTTCTGCTTTACTGAGAACACAATGCAATGAGTTCAAGTAAACTTCTGACCCATCTTTAAAGGAACATGATCATGTTTGGTTTTTATGATGTCATAATACACTACTCAAAATATTATATGGTCAGAATCTGACGATCATGATTTTGCATTTTCTCTTTTCTGTTCTTGTGTTGTTTAGTGCCATTAGACTTCAGTGCAGTATTCGTCAGTGTAAGTGTGCTATTGCCTGAACATTTTATACTGAATGAAGTGACAATCATTTCAACGCTAATGATATTTTTGAAAAATGCTACAAAATAAGTGTGATCCTTTCATTTTTTTAGTAGTGTATGTGGCTTAATTTAGCAAAATATGGACACGTACAGTCAGGCAATTGGCTTTGTGAGAAAAAGCATTTTACTGGCTGTCCATACAAGGAGAGCTGTTCTAAACCATTTAAAAAGGCTAAAATATAAGATCTTCCGGGGGCGCTGCCCCTTGGACCCTACAAGAGCTCCTCAGCAGAGCCTGTGTATCCCACCTGTTAGTCAACCCCCTCTGCTCTAAGGGGTATAGTGTGCTTAAGAATTCTCTACATTTTAAAATAGCACTTTAAGGAATTTAGTAGAGGACCCCTGCTCTATACCATTGATATCCCCCAGCACACTGATTTTCTTTATTGCATTATCATGCATTACCCACAGGCTACTTTGTAACAATTATTGTCCAAAGAGAAATTGCGATGCAACAATTTATACTTTTCCCTGATGTAATTGTAACAAGTAGTGTCATGCATGCATAAACACTTGGGGCTTTAATTGGTCAGCCGTAATCCGGTAAAAGGTTTGGTCAGCCCTAACATAGTAGAAGGGTGTATCTTCAATTTACATCACAACAAAGTACTTCTTTTTGCCATGGTTGAGGTTAACTTCTCTATTTGACTCACCTGCAAAAAGGTTGCAATATATTACTAAGAAATTCAACAATATCACCATCGTTTTCTGTAAGCTTATTAAAGGAATTCTCCGGCAATCACAACATTTTGCCTTATATGTTAGAAAATAATTATGAAGCACGATTCTATTTTAAACAAACTCATATTGGCCATAAAAATGAATAAAAACAGTTGTCTCTCAACACGCGATATTCAAAATTCCCGGGCAACTGAAATTGTCTAGTGCAATGACGTCCCAGTAATACAATGAAGGCTGAAGACAATTGAGCACAAATAACCATTACGTTATTGCACTAGAAAATTTTGGCGTGGTAATTTTAAATATCGCGTGTTGAAAAGCGGCTGTTTTTATTTGTTTTTATAGTCAATATGAGTTTGTTTTAAACAAAACCATGTGATTCGCGCTTGATATTATTTTTCTAAAATGATAAGGCGTAATGTTATGATTGCCAACAAAATTCCTGGTGCTGCCACTGATATTTGTAACAGGTTGCTTCAAAATTATGATTTTAAGGGAAATTTGTGAATCTAGGTGTATTCCTATTCACATA
Organism: Amphiura filiformis; assembly: GCF_039555335.1. Classification (NCBI taxonomy): domain Eukaryota; kingdom Metazoa; phylum Echinodermata; class Ophiuroidea; order Amphilepidida; family Amphiuridae; genus Amphiura; species Amphiura filiformis. The sequence goes on along the minus strand of NC_092636.1, from coordinate 67,377,557 downwards.
AGTGAAGTACAAAAGCTGAAGAATAGTTGCGTCTTCAGATGATTTATTTTCAGATATAGTCCAAATATGTTAACAGTTTCCCCTTTACCAGACCAAATCAAAATAATCATTATCTCAGACACAAACGATTTACTTTAGATGGTAATTACAACAAAACAAACTGTGCAGGTGTAATTAAGAAGGTAGACATTTTGTATTTTAATATTGTTAAAATCCGACTCGATGATCTTGCTGACATCCCATAATGTGTTATCACCATGCATAGATGATTTCTGACATGTCACCACACATTATGGCGCATTATTACATAAACTCATTACACTACAGATGTTTGATCCAATATTTCATTAAGAACATACTGTTATGTTTTCAGTGCTGCCTTCCCTCCGTTGAAATTAATCAGAGTATACAGGATATATTTTTACTACATCAGGGAGGTTTGGACTACCAATCAAATGTTAACTTGCATGTATGATTTGAAAATAGAAAGCAATTAAACTTAATACAGCGAGTCTAGACAAATGATCTTGATAAAATATTGTGTAATGACAGGTTGCTTTGTACTTAATTAAAAAGACACTAAAAGCTCCTGGGCAAAACCTATCAATGCTATATATTGAGGGATCAGTGCAACAAAGTCTCATTATATTTAAATAACTCATACAAAGATTCTTATCATTTGATTGGTCAATTGCTAATGATTATTTTTGCTACTTTTAGAAAAAGACTGTAGTCCATTTCCATTGCACTCACATGCAGCTACCATGGCAACGCTGACAAACGTGAACGTATAGCGAGCACGCCAATGACTCGCCAATTATTGGTGTGGGTGTCGCTTCTAATATAAATACAGTTTATGTATTTTTTAAATTAAGTGGAAGAAAAATAATATATATGAGTTATATACAACAAATATTGAATGTTTTATTCGTTGAAATTCGGTGAAAATATTCTTACCATTGTACTCAAAAACATTCAATATTTGTAAACCATCAGCTCCCCCCCCCTGGTTAATGATATTCATAAGTAGGTAGATTTTTTTGACAGGAATTCATAAGAAGTTATATAGTATTTCTATGAGTATGCCATTAGTTTTCACAGTACCAGTGTAGTTGGTCCTTGTATGGGTGGTGGAGCTTTCATCATGTGTCTCTGACTTCATCAGCATGATTGCATTTTAAACAATATATATTATCCAGAGCTAATGGAGATGAGGTTTTGTTGCACTGATCCTTTGATATGTGTATGACTGTATGTGATATGTTTTTCACCACAAATTCATCATCATCATCATCATAAACGCTTGTCGTCAGCAGTTTGACGTAGCGCCATCAATAAAGTTTCTCTAAGTTTCTCTCTCACTTTCTTTATGGTTAAGTCACTTTCTTTAAGGTCACTTTCAGTCGCTTTCTTTATGGTTAAGTCTTCTTTGATTTCTTTCAGCTCTTTTTGAATTGCTGATATCCACATAGTTTTTGGCTTCCCTCTTGGTCGTTTTATGTGTCGTTCATATTCTTGAAGAGCTTGCTTTGCTGGGGTATCATCAGGTAGTCTCAGGAGGCATCCTAACCAAAGGAGCTGCCTCTTCTTGATTTTATTACTCCACTTTGTTACTGATCTCAAAAGGTACTATAAAATTGTTCAAATTCTAAACCTTGTATTCAAATTTATAAACAAGTGACCACTGTGAAATAAATATTGGGCTATGCCAGTTGATATCCATACAATGAACCATTGCAAGATTTCTTATATACTTACAAATTTGATGACTTTAACTTGCATGGAAGAAGCGCTGTCATCATGCAGATCTGCGCATAGTGCAAGAATTTCATCTTTAGGCCTGTGTGTTGTGTCTCCAGCTTGCAGACTCGTCGTTGAGGAGGCTTTTGTGACGCTTGCTGTTGATGGTGCTGAAAATGAAGCTGCTGTTGTTGATGATGACGATGATTTCCTTGCTGTCGCTGATACAGATTCTCTTGGTCTGTTGTTATTATGCCCTTGCTGCTGTAATCTGTGCACACACACTGCGACCTGAACATGGGTGGAAAGAAACAAACAGTTTGATTATAATAAAAACAAGAAATAATCAAGTAATTTGCTTCATCATCATCTTAAGAATTACAACATTTTCAAGAAGCCACCTACGGTTAAAGCACTAGGACTTCAAACATTCTCACCTATCAGTACAGTTTTTCAACCTCAATAGGTTTCTATATGCATGGAATGACCTTCGAGTATATTTGGTACAAAAAAAATCATACTCCAAAATTCGAGGTCAAATTATAAGCTATGAATCTTGCATGGAGTTTAATGAACTGTGCCATTGGCAATGAGACTATTTTCATTTAACCCTCTGAGTAGTGCTGCCTTTCTTATGATGCATCTGATTGGTTAATTATGCAAAATATTCAGTGACCAATTACAATACAGCTTCTAAAAATTCAAGCTCAATCCTCTTCAGCCCTACCACCATTCTTACCATGTTGCTGATTGGCTCAATAAATCATTATAGTCTTCTTGTAACTAATCAGCTGGTATATATAATTGAAGACCGAATTAAAAATACTAGTTTGCGTATGACGTCCTGTCAACTAGAACAAAAATGCTGTTCTACGCAAGTCAGCAACCAATCATGCAACGCCTTTGCCCTGACGTCAGACGCAAACTAGTCTTTTTAATTCGGTCTTCAATTATAGTACTCATGGATTCAATTTGGCTCCATTCTCTTCTCATGTACATGTAGCTTGAATTACTTCTCACATGCCACAAGCACTGACTTGTAATTAAAGTCTTTAAATTGAGATTCAGTCCATGAGGTGGGTACATTTTACTGTTCTAATAAGAACCTAAATTTAATTTACCTCTGTATATCTACAAGTAGCTTGAATTACTTTTTTCAATACAGTAAGTACAGAATTGCCCTCACTCAGTCTGTAAGTGAGTAAGTGATAAGTTCTTTATGGCATGCACAATTTTGTCATTTCAGGCTGTGTACAGGAAAAATCTCCTACAGACCTATATGCAGAATTTCTCGGAAATGTGGACTTCCCCTCCAAAAAAATAACTGCTTGCATGCAAAAAGTGCAATTAACCCCCTAAAATTGTTGCTTTTTTGGATATTTTTAACCTAGATTATTTTTTCCACTCCGAAAAGCTGTTGCACCCCAACCCCACCTCTGCATACAGGCCGGATCTTTTTAAGTGACACAATATATCCAATCAGACCAAAGTTGGCAATAATGAAATTGAGATGCAAGGCAAAAAACAGGAGCAAAACACATAAGAAAATTAACATATAAAAAACTTGCAACTAAGTAGGCCAGGGACTTACAGATTTCAACATCAGTACAAGCGCAGGTACTGTGTAAGTTAGTAATGATAATAACTCAATCAAAAATGTCCTACTTTGGTATGAGTGGATCAGATTGCGTCTCTCTTTGACCAATAACCCGGGGAGGTGTCACTCCCATTGTGGCCTATACACCATCCGCGATAATCAACTTTTGAAAAGCACCCTCCGATACCCTAAACAGGTAGCACACACCTGTTTTCACACCCTAAACAGTGATTTTAATCCTTGCATCAAATTTCATACCCTAAATTTCATTTCCGCGTATTAGCAATTGCAATTTTGCTACCCTTTTTTCCAATTTTTTATGTTTTTGACACCCTAAACACGGTATGCGCGTATCGTGCCTACCCACGAAAAACCACCCTTTTTACGCGTTTTTATTATCGCGGATGGTGTACAGGCCACAATGGGAGTGACCCCCCCCCCCCCCGCAATAGGCAAGTTTCTCTATCATAGAAATCAGTTTTATCTTGTGTTATCCTCCCGGATTATCCTATAGGTCAGCTATTTCATGCCACAAGGTTGCACCTTCTACCATTCCTGTAATGGTTTCTTGTTTATGTGTAATGAAACTTATATGAAATAATAAATGTAAGTGTAAAAAGCACCTGTAGAATAATTTTCAAAGCGCTTTACATTTATTCTGCTGCATATCACATCATATGGCTGGACCAACAATAACAACACTGGTATGACTACCCTTAACAGCTCCCCATGTTACACCTGGGTGAGGCAGGACAAGTGAGATAAAGTGTCTTACCCAATGACACAATATGTTGGCCCTGATGGGGTTTGAACCCACAACCTTGTGATCATAATCCATACACACTGATCGTTAGGTCACCATGTCTAGAATTTTACAATCAAGCATATATCTAGGGACATTGTAAGTATTTAAAAGCAAGCATTCCTCAAGGTTGCGTATTATTGGGTTAGTTGATACAATTGATACTCTAAATTGAATTTGTCTAAGCTAAGAACACACATACATACAGCTATAGGTCATGTCACAACTTCAAGTCATGCACAATGTATTTAATGTGACTAGACAACTGCCTCCACTGCCAGGAAGTTATGCTCGTTTTAGGATGTTTCTATACAGGAAATGTTTTGATAATCTAGAACGGTATGAATGTATCAGTGTATGCCTTGTGGCTCAAGACTCAAATGGTGACAGAATGTGTTTTTCTTTACATGTTTCTCAGCTTGTGGTGTGAGGCTTGCATTGTTAAATTTATACATATAGACCCAGAATTGACTATTCTTTGAACCAAGCATATGGTACCATATGGTGCATTATAAGGTGGAGTGGCTTGCCTCGTGCCTTGATGGGATCATATTGTGTGTTTGGTTCATTATTGGGGTACTCCAGACACAAGTGGAGATCTGGATTGATGCACATGAATATATCCTCAGTGGCCTGCATTGCATATATACAATACAAAAGGCTGTAACGTAACACCGCACTGCGTAGTGAATGCAAAAACGTCGCACTCTCTCAGCACGACTTTTACTGTATCTTGTAATGCAACACGTAAGTCACACTTCCGTTTAGTGTTGCTTGACATGCATATACTCATTTTACCAAATTTTAAAATACGTCACTGTCAATCAAACTCCCCACGACCCTTGATTGGTTAATAGCACATAAGGAAGATTGATTCATCTGGTGCTTTCTTCAGAAAAAAGGAAATGCATAAAATGGCGAAACATTACGGTTCTTTTACAAGGCTAAAAGTAACTTTCTAGGCAATGTGCTATCAAAAAAGAAATTTCTTACTACTAAGACCTAACTTTTGAGATGGTTTGTATATTTGAAGGTGCAAAATTAACCACAAGGTACGTTTCTGAATTTGATTGACAGTGTTTCTATCAATGTGCTGTTTGTATTCAAGTGTTTCTCTCAATGTGTTGTTTGTATTCAAGTGTTTTTATCAATGTGCTGTTTGTATTCAAGTGTTTCTATCAATGTGCTGTTTGTATTCAAGTGTTTCTATCAATGTGCTGTTTGTATTCAAGTGTTTCTATCAATGTGCTGTTTGTATTCAAGTGTTTCTATCAATGTGCTGTTTGTATTCAAGTGTTTCTATCAATGTACTGTTTGAATTCAAGTGTTTCTATCAATGTGCTGTTTGTATTCTAGTGTTTCTATCAATGTGCTGTTTGTATTCAAGTGTTTCTATCAATGTGCTGTTTGTATTCAAGTGTTTCTATCAATGTGCTGTTTGTATTCAAGTGTTTCTATCAATGTGCTCTTTGTATTCAAGTGTTTCTATCAATGAGCTGTTTGTATTCAAGTGTTTCTATCAATGAGCTGTTTGTATTCAAGTGTTTCTATCAATGTGCTGTTTGCATTCAAGTGTTTCTATCAATGTGCTGTTTGTATTCAAGTGTTTCTATGAATGTGCTGTTTGTATTCTAGTGTTTCTATGAATGTGCTGTTTGTATTCAAGTGTTTCTATCAATGTGCTGTTTGTATTCAAGTGTTTCTATCAATGTGCTGTTTGTATTCAAGTGTTTCTATCAATGTGCTGTTTGTTTTCAAGTGTTTCTATCAATATGCTGTTTGTACTCAAGTGTTTCTATCAATGTGCTGTTTGTATTCAAGTGTTTCTATCAATGTGCTGTTTCTATCAATACACTGTTTGTATTCAAGTGTTTCTATAAATTTCTTATTACTAAGACCAAACTTTTGAGATGGTTTATGTTTGAAGGTGCAAAATTAACCACAAGGCACGCTGTTGTAAACAAATTGTTTCTGAGTTTGATTGACAGTGTTTCTATCAATGTGCTGTTTGTATTCAAGTGTTTCTATCAATGTGCTGTTTGTATTCAAGTGTTTCTATCAATGTACTGTTTGAATTCAAGTGTTTCTATCAATGTGCTGTTTGTATTCAAGTGTTTCTATCAATGTGCTGTTTGTATTCAAGTGTTTCTATCAATGTGCTGTTTGTATTCTAGTGTTTCTATCAATGTGCTGTTTCTATCAATGAGCTGTTTGTATTTAAGTGTTACTAATATCAATGTACTGTTTGAATTCAAGTGTTTCTATCAATGTACTGTTTGAATTCAAGTGTTTCTATCAATGTACTGTTTGTATTCAAGTGTTTCTATCAATGTGTTGTTTGTATTCAAGTGATTCTATCAATGTGCTGTTGTATTCAAGTGTTTCTATCAATGTGCTGTTTGTATTCAAGTGTTTCTATCAATGTTGCAGTTGTTTGTTTGTATTCAAGTGTTTCTATCAATGTTGCAGTTGTTTGTTTGTATTCAAGTATTTCTATCAATGTTGCAGTTGTTTGTTTTCACATGTTTCTATCAATGTGTTGTTTTATTCAAGCATTTGTCACATCAGGGTGAAAATCAATGTGATGTTGCAGTTGTTTGTTTTTTATAGCTAAAATCTAGAAAGGGCAGTTAGTCACTCTCAAATTTAATTTCCTGTGTTTTCCAATATTAGAGCAACCTCATTTACAAACCTATAAGCATAACAGACCTTTTCGTTTGTTTTTCCAATACTTGAATATATTTTGTGCAGCAGGAAAACAAACAAACCAAATCAGGTCTCAATATATTACAAATAAATAGAAATGGGGGAAAAGGCATCCTGCATTAGATTTCTCACTTATGAACAGCTTTCAGACTTTACATTTGGCTTTTTTTTTCAAATGGTAATAACTACCACAGTATACTTTTTTCTCAGTTTGATATACTTGCTTAATGATGCAGCTCAAGAAATCCATTGAAATGGTTAAAACTGATATCCTATAAACACTTTTATTACTTCATAGTATCAAAACAATGAGATAATCAAAGATTGTACCCAAAGATTGTCGCCTCATTTGTCCCGTTTGGTAAATCCGTCATATTGTTTAGTCCCACTCACAGAACAAAGCAAATTTATCCGGAGGCACACTATTTGCCTTCCATGAGCAACATGCAAACATGGCTGTGTTTGTACTTTTTGGTTCTTAACCTCACTGGAGATAATAAAAGTGTGATTTTGGATGAAGTCTAAGCAAATAATACATCAATGACAGCTCCGAATGCAACTAAGTAAAACATTGTACTGACACAATGATTAAATAATAATACTCAAATAACCAAATACGGTTTTGTGTCATTGCAATTGTTATATTTGAATCAATGGTATTGAATTGTTTCTACATTTATGATGGACTGCAAGTGGTACTGACTTATTTTTTTCAAGTGCTTCTACGAGGGGGTATCCAAAAGTTTTTGACATCACCTAGAAGCGAAGAAGCTATATCAATGAAATTTTGTCAGTGTAATTACTGGTCCTTATGTACATTATGGTCCAAAAATGGTCTCATAAGTATGTTTACTTTCTTTACAGGTGGCGCTAGATTGGCAGTAGGCGCATAACCTTTTCATGATAAGATCCTCAACTTTCTTGAATTTCTTCACTATGGCCGCATCATGCGAAAGTGATGGACATCCACTTCTTGGCTCATCTGTGAGGGACATGTGGCCAGTTTGGAAATTCCTTTTTCAAAAAGCAAGAGTGCCATATGATGGGCAATCATCGCCGTAGATTGCTTTCATTTCATCATAGATTTTCTGAGCATTGTACATGTAGGCTTAACCCTTCAAATGCAGGAACTTAATCACGCTGCGTGCCTCAATTTTCACCATTTTACAGGTTATGCACCTACTGCCCATCTAGCGCCACCTGTAAAGAAAGTAAACCTACTTATGAGACCATTTTTGGACCATAATGTACATAAGGACCAGTAATTACACTGACAAAATTTCATCGATATAGCTCTTTCGCTTCTGGGCGATGTCAAAAACTTTTGGATACCCCCTCGTACGTGTTTGATTGCATTGCACTTTTATGCTTCTTGCAAACTGGAGAGCTTATTCACTTTACTCATACATGCCTTTTTACAGAAGATGCTGGTTCCAGTAGTACATGTATTCAACATTCAAATCATTTCAATTCATTACCTTGAAGTTACAACTAATTACATGTGAGATGTAGCGGGCTATTTGAAACAGTTATTTGTTCCATGTGACGCTTTGTCTTTACTCTTTTGTTATTTTTAAAACAAAGTATAGTAATCGCTATAAGGTTTTATCCTGGTTTTAAACATCGTCTTTTTTTACATCATAAATTCATTTAATTCTTTACTTTGTCAGTTACTTAGGCCTAAAAAACTGTTTGATTGGCGTAACCTGACCTACCCTAACCATAGACCCGACCCTGACGTTTATCTTTCTTTTTTGCAAATAAAAAAAATAAAAAAAATAAATAAATAAATAAATAAAAATAAATAAAACCTTTATCGATTTAAATTTACAACTTAAAAAGTAAAAAAAAAATCCTGATCTACCTACCCTATTTTTTATGTTACGCCAATCAAACAATTTTTTTAGGCCTTGGTCGGTATATTTGTTATGTAGTACTAGTATCTTGTGATATGTACAAATAAATCAAATGAATAATTTATATGCAAAGATCTGGAGTGATGTTTCACCAAAACAAAATACTTCCATCTCAACATGAGACCTATGTTTAAAAATGTTTTTACGCATATCAAAACATTCTTATTCAGCATGTCTGACTAAGTGAATTGCAATTTTTTCATAAAAAGTCGCCAACATAACTTTATTTTTTCTAATTTACATATTTCTTTACAGATATCAGGTTTTCTACTGTAAGTGCCAGGCAATGATTGACTCAAGTGTCCTCTCACTTCTCCTTGTTAATAATTCTAGGAATTATTCTGCATGCATTTGATATAATAATTTTGCATTTTTAAATACTAATGGCTGAAGAAATTTGTGTAGGAAATGCAACCTCACTATTCTTCAAGTTCAGAATTATTATAAAACAATTTATTTCACTATTCTTTTAAGAGATATTTTCTGAGAAATACAGATGCCATGGGAAAAAGGTGGAAGATGGGGGTCAGCAAATTTCAACCATATTTTGGCAATTTAATAGGTTTGGATAAGTGTTCATAATAATCAGTATAAAAAAATCTGCTATGCCCCCTCCTGGGAAATATGGGACCCCCTAAAATATGCCCCCTAACACGTATTTCCTTGACTTGTAAAATGCCGTTTTAGACCATTTTTGAACAAAATTTTGGCACCCAAGACAAGCATCTATAAAAGTAAATTTTTCTACACACCATCTTTCATCCTTTGTCTTTATGAAAAAATATAAAACAACAAATGTTTATATTAGGATGTTCCATTTATGAACAGGGGTGTGGGCCCATATTTCACATTTTACAACTTTTTCAAAAAAGTGAAATATCCCTCTACTTTGTGACGTCATTGTAGGAGTTCCTCAATCTTTCTCAAATTATTCATTACTGGAGAGAACCTCTGTACATAGGTCATTTATATAATGCAATAAAAATCATGGAGATTTATTTACTTTTCATAAAACACAAACATGGATTTTCCCAATATGTGGCATTGGTATAATGATGCTGTATACAACACCAACATCAAATGTAAGATATTTTCACTGTAGCAGTCCCTTTTCTTGAGCCAATAGTCAGTTATTGCATTGAGGAGTTAAGAACCACATTTAAGAATGCAAATCATGTAAAGGGTAGGTCTTCTCTTACAGCATATTGGATAAATCGCCAGTAGATAATGCTCCTTGAATATGAGCCATCTCATGTTACAAGCTCGTATTCACATGTTAGTGGTATTATGATTATTATGAAAATCACAAGCTCCTATTCTGATTCTTAATCATTTCACATGCATCAGTACTTTAGCTATAGGAACTAGGCCTAGTAGGGCCCCATACCCCAAAGTACTAAATCCTAATAACCTGGGGTGGATCTTAATACTAGGAGTGGGCTATAAATGGGTCTTGTTTTGTTTTGCTTCGGGATAAGGTTTTTTGTATGTTCTATTTGACCTAGGCCTATCTCAACATGAAATTACAAAAAGTTAAGCCTGGATTTCAAAAAAGAATGTGCACGGCAAAAATCCAAAATGGCCGCATTTTCCCCTGAAAGTCACATTTTTAGCCAAAACTTTGTCATTTTTGGGTATTTTTACTTGGTTCTGGTGTCTAGTCTATGTTTTATGGGTCAATCAATCTATTTATGCAGTTAGAAGTAGTCTCAAATCTTCATTATGTTGAGTTACGACCATTTCTGACCCAATGCACCCTTTTTAACCCAATTTTGAACCAGGCCCGTAGACGTTACATTACTTTACATTAAGATAAAATGTAGATTTTTGCACTGCAGACTTTTATACAATTTTGATAGTTTAATGGATTTTATTGTAGGCCTATTCACATTTTTATCAATTTCTTGCATTACAAAAGTTTGTATGACACACAACATTACATTTAGTAATAAATGTAGATTAGATTTTTGCACTACATACTTTTTATACAATTTTGATAGGTTAATGGATTTTACTGTTTTTACATTTCTAGCAATTTCTTGCATTACAAAAGCTTGTATTAACACTTTATATTACTAATTATACGAGGCTTCTTTGATTGTGAGCTAGGATAATTCAAAGAGAAGGCTGTTGGCAAATGCCATCATCATGTGAACATGGCCTTAAACATTTTTATCCCCGAATAGCCAGTATCAGGGGTAATAAAGTTTCTTTTCCTGATATTTTTACACTGTCAGCAGGGGAGAGCTCCAACCTAGCCATGTGTATTAACCCTTGCCCTTCTACGGTGATAGTGGTATGTTAAAATAAGATCAGGGAAAGAAAATTTATTATTCCCGATACTGGCTATTTGGGAGTAAAAATTTTAAGGACATCTCCACAATAAGAGGTAAAATTTAAAGTAATATAAATGGCTAGTTGCTATGTTGCTACGGAAACTGATAACTGTCACAGGCAAAATCTCAATCTGCTGCATGATAGTGTCCTAGATATCATCAGTGCCGTGTGGTCGCTGCTAAATTTCATCTCTGGTATCGGTACCAACGCGCATCAGGTGATCCACTCAAAGGTTTTGCCCCCCCCGCGTTTCGTCCCCATTATCATCACGGTAAAACCCAATATACCAACTTTTGTTGCCTCCTTCGTCCCAGATGACAGCAACAACATTTTTCTATGACCTATGACCTTTGAATTTTGGGCAGTTTGACCCTAGTTGACCCATTTTCTTCATTTTGAGCAATTTGTATTACACTTTATAAGTATATAGGCCTACATGGCAATGGCCATATATATTTAATAATCTATGATCTTTGAATTTTGGGCAGTTTTACCCCAAATTGACCCATTTTGAGCATTTTGTTGCATTAAAAAAGTTTGTATTACACTTTATAAGTATATTATTTATAATACATGGATTATTTAATTTTAAGCTAAATGTATTAGGAGATTTCAAAGAGAAGGCAGTTGCCATGGCAATGGCGAGTTCGATTTCACAAAAACAGTAGGCCCTCTCCGAATAACTTCTAACAGAGCCAGTTTTAGTGCTAGTTTCGGTGTTGAAATAGCACCATCACTTTCTAACATTTGTTAACAAAATCTGAACCTGTAAAGATAGACAACATTGGAGGTTAAGTGAAAAATTAGGCTTTATTTAATACAGCTAAAGATAACGTAAAAATATTGTCATGCGTGGTAGAATTGTCGCTTTTCACTATGATGGAGAGGTTATTTGGTGGTCTGCGCCCCCTTACAAAGGTCACTTAGATGAAAGAGAGCAGTATTAATACTACTTTATTGACCATCAAAATGACCCTCAATACAAACCCGAAAATCCATTAATATCAGCAGCATGATTGGTATTTCAAAAATCGAGAATCATAGATAAGCATTTTTATGTTTAACACAATAACACCCCTACTTGATCAATGTAGTGTTCCAATATATTATTGTCTTTGTTGTTCACTACATAGTGATATAGGAAATAATTATTGTAGGCCCTAATATTCATTTGAGGGTGCATAAAGCATGATGCAAAAAGGTTATTTTAAATCAACACATCGGAAGTTTGGTACTGACCTCCCCCCCCCAACTAATTATGGAATAGTCCTGGTCTAAGCATTTATTTAACACAATTTAGGCCCCAATTTATTATTTTATAGTGTTGTTGATGTTGTTTACTTCTTATAGGCTCCCTTTTCATCAAATTTCATTTTCAAGCTTGGAAAATCACCGAACATGAGTAGCATGAAAATATCCGGGGAAAATATTGCAATTTTGCACTTTTCTGAAAAAGAGCATAAAGTAAGATGTGCTCATTTTAAAACGGAAAAAGTCTCCATGATTTTTATTTGCTCAATTGTTTAACCTATATCTACTTTATCCAGCAAGTAAATAACTTTGACAAAAATATTGAGGAACTCTCATAATCATCTTGCAAACTTGACTTCAAAATTAGGATTTTTCACATTTATACAATTGCTGAAAAGGCCATTACACCCCTCTCTAAAAATGGAACAACCCAAATGTTGTCCAAAGAATTTTTAATTGTTATGTCGAGACAAAATGTGTATAATTACTGTGAAGTATAAATAAAATGTCTGCAGATGCGCGTTATTACGTGGCTCTAGTCAAAAGTTGGTGCTTATTTAAATTTTTGTGTGTCTGAGAAGGCAATCATGGGGGTCAATTTGAGGGGGGCCCAGTATCTCCCAGTGGGGGGTCCTCAAAAAATTTTAATACCTCCACTGTAAATACTCATGGACACATGTTTGATTCACAAAATATGAACAAAATTTGCTGACCCCCATCTTCCACCTACCATCTGAGTCTATGGGATAAACTCTCTTAATTGAATACCTGAGTGGAAGAAGGGCCCAACTCCAATTTTTTACAAAAATGAGTTAGACCCAGCATTTTATTGCCAGCAGACTGTTCTTCCTTGTCTGTGAAAGATGAGCCAAAAGTCACTCTCTAAATAGTCTTCCACATACACTTAATCATGGTTTTCATGGAAGAAAGGCCCAACTCCATGGAGTTGGGCCCTTCTTCCACAAATATTGGATTAAAGAAGAATTTTGTTCACCCATGAAATCTGCTTTTCACTACAATAAACTTTCTTGCTAACATATAACATGTGCAATTAATAGATAATTATCCAATTTCTGTAACTATTTATAACACATCTGCTTACTAAACTGGCACTTGCAGTATATTAGTGGAAGAAGGGCCCAACTCCAGCTCAGATAAGACCTGTACCGTTACCATGGAAACATCATATATAATTTCGAATGTATATTATATTGTATGTTCATGTATTAAAGGTCCCCTGAAGATGAAAACATTCTGTCTACAAAACTTTTCCAAATATTAAGTTTTTTCGTAATATCTCAAAAACAGTTTTGATGGAGTTGGGCCCTTCTTCCATTCAGGTATTCAATTAATTTGTGAGATTTTAAAGATTAGGTCATATTTTTTATACTGTTCAAGACTACATTTTTGATGCACATTCATTTTTGCTAATTAGGTAATGAAATGTTTAGTAATCAAATTTGATTTGAGGTTAATAACAGCATATTGGTTTATTTCTCTCTTTCCACTTGTTAAGTTTTTCTTTCCTTTTGTAAGCGTTGAATGTATTTTAGCAACGGAATGGTTATAAATGAATAAATTTCAAATCAATTTTCCAAACACAACCTGTCTTGATGAAGCTGACAAAGTAATGACGACATTTGAAATAATCGGAATGCAAAACATCGCTGGCGCACCTTATATTTGGCCAAACCGCAAACAGAAACGGTAAACAAAAACATGCCAATGGATTCAACCATTAATTCAGCAGAGGTTAAATTTGGTTTTGAATTGAGGGATTGAAAATGTTATTCGCATTAAAATTGTGTACTTACATGTTTTTCCAAAAGAGAAAAGCACTTCTCATGTGCACTTGATGGGTTGTCACATACTGCCTGCAAAATACAACAAATCATTGTCAATCAATCAATCAATCAATCAATCAATCAACCTATCAATCAATCACGCAAATCAATCCATCAATATGTGATGTGATCAAGCTAAATGAGTCTGATGTAGATCAAAATCAAAATTCAGGTTTCTTATTTCATTACACGAACCATTCACAGAGCTTTATTTTGCTGAAACCTCATCATAATTAGACTTTCATTTTGCTTGATCACATCAAATGTCATTTTATTAAAATACAAAGTACAATTAAATTTAAGAAACTGGTGATAGATAGATTTATGATAAATGAATCTAGGTTAATCAATGTGTTAGTCACATTAGATCCAATTAATTTACATACATAATTCACCTAAATTAAATGTACTGATCAATTAGACTGATTAAAACCTTGATTTATCATTCATTCATAACCTCATTAATAAACGCGATGCGTGCGATCCAATTACATTTAGTTATTTGTTAAAACGCGAACGCAAATTGAGGTCATTAATATCTCACAATTGAACGCAAAATGCGTAATTGTTCCAATGTTGCACACAATTGACCGGCGTTTGCGTGTTGTTGTCGTCAAACAAACTGTGCAAGCGCTGGCTGCCGATTTGGATTGCGGCGCTACCATATTTGCACAGATTGTGATATGCACTTTTGTTATTGGTCGTCCTGTTTTAGCCTGATAGATTTTTGGAAAGGGAAGATGTAAAAATCATCTATTTTTATAAACTTTTGAGCAAAATTTTGTGTTATTTTGTAAGGTGAAGAGATTAAAGTGATGGTTATGAATGAGTAATATGGTAATATGTCGGGCATTGTAAAAAATCTAAACATTTTGCTTTGGACCTCAGAATATCTCTCTCAGGATATTCCTCAGTTCCAAAGGCAAAATGTTTAGATTTTTCACAATGCCCTCCAAATAACCGATGCGCAGTTGGTTATTAACCTCTAAATCAATCACACAATTGATCATTATGTGAATAAAGAACTGGTATGATCTGTTGCACAAAAGCAACAAAATCAGTGTTGTACAATAATGCTCTCCCAGTATTTCATTTACATCCTTGTCCAATCCAATATTGTTAGCTCATATCAATAATCTGATCTGTGAAGCATATGCACCAACTAAACATTTAATGAGGGGGAAATTGCTTCAGAAGAAAATGTCAAATCTGAGGCTTTGTTAATAAATTTAGCTTTTTAGGCATCAAAGCAAGCAAAATATAATTGCATAACTATACACAAAACAAGAGTTACTGTTAATTGCATCAATTTAATATCAAGTTATGCGTATCCAAAAACAATAGCCTGTGTAGTAACATTTTAATTAAAGTTGCATTTGGTGGTTTGAGCTTTTGATCCTTGCAGAAATCCCAATCTACATGTAATGCTAAATGACCTTTTAATTTCTAATTTTCACCCTGAAATATGGTTTTTCCTGCACCTTTTTCCTTCGAAATGTTTATCAATTTAGGAGAAAAGCAAATGCAACAAGCAAATGATAAAAATTACAGAACATATGTGTGCATGCTTTTCCTCATCGGCCTCATATTACAAATCTTGGTCCATGTGACTGAAAATGTAATCTTGCAATATATAGAAAATCCCTGGTATAGCCTAGTACGGTTGCATAGAGGTCAACTCCACTGAATGACGACATTCGTAATCCGTACACCACTTCATCTGATATCCCCACAATTTAATGTAGGTTCAACATACTGCTATCTACTGAGTAAAACCAATCTCTAACTGGCCACAATAGATGTTATTCTCCATATAATATTATTTCAAAATAGTACATTTGAATTGTACATATCCATCAATGAGGGTATTAAACACAATATAGCATAGAAAAAATGATTTGTAATTTGGAAATATTTCAAAATCAGTTCCAAACCGACAACTGACTTCAATTTTTTTATCATATCATGCTATCTATAAACCTAACATTACTATATATACCCAGCGCAATAACTCCCTCTTGTAAGCTTTCATAAACCACCATACACGACACCAGTTTTACCAACAAACAGCTTCCATGATCTTGCTGGGGGCAAAACAGAAAACCTGACAAACAGGCCAAAATTGCCTGCTCAATAAAAATCGCTTGTAACCTCATGGGACATGGCTGTTGTAGCATGTGCGCATATAATAGCGGTGGGAATCGGCAGGAAAGAGAAATTGACAGCGATTCTGTCCTATGATTAGAAAAGAGAGGAAAAAAAATATTGTTGATTAAAGGAGATGTACATTTGTGGGGAGTTATTACAAGGGAATAAGGAATTCTAGCTAGCTATCTCATCAGACATCTTATACATTTTCAGCCTGAATTAACACAGAATAATATATTGGATTGGAATGCAATATGTAGAATTGAAGCTTATACCTTTGAGAGGTGATTACTCTACAATTTTATCTACAAATTCTCATTTCCTTTCTTAGTAAATAGTGGAATTATTGGATGGGTATTGGCTTAAAATATATCAGGAATTCTGTGACCTTTTTCTCCTTACCCTAAAGAGATTAGATCTAAAAAAGAATGGATCCATGATATTTGTGTGTCACTCATGAACGAGGGCAAAATAGTGTTATTTTGCCATGCGCCTGGTAAACTTTGATTCACGGTTGTTTGATGGGATCATTTATTAGTTTTTCAAACAAAACATCATGTATAACCAAATTTTAGGCTTAAACAGCTAAAAGTGATATCGTGCTAATGTATACAGATGCTTTTGAGTCGTTTTCAACTTTAATTTCCCTTCTTTTACAAAATTATTGACTTTTATAGTATTTTTTTAAAGCTTTTTCGGATATAAAATGTATGCATTAATGCCAAAATTGGTGGCGCTATTTAGTTACTGAAAATTACCCTTTCAAGCTTTTAATACAAATAATTCCTTTTATAGTTGGACAAAATATGTTTATAAAATGTCCTTGTTGCTTGTTTCACCTATTCCAGCTGTTTTAATGGCGGTATTGATCACCTAACCTTTGCAAATAAAGAAATATGATTTAGGATAAATAGCGCCATCTATAGTTTGCATTTAGTTAATAATGAAGCCAATTCTATATACATCAAACAGCCGTGGATTTACAGTGTGTTTGTTCTGTATTAATGCTATATGCACAAATCTTTGTAATGCACAAGCTTAAAAATGCAAATTATTGGTGGACTATTTTGCTCTCCATGTGTGACAAACCAATATAATGGCCATGCGCGTATTTTGGGGGGGCTTTGGGGGTGCCAGGAGGGGACGGCCAAAACAAAGGGGCGGAAGAAGAAGGGACGGCAAACGAAGGGGCGGTGGAAGAAGAAGGGAGGGGGGCAAAAAGTAGAAAAAATTGTACAATACATCAAAATGTGTATAATCGGGTTTTTTTTTTTTTTTGCTCTTCACTTTTTCAAACGACCGAAAAAAAAATTGGGTCAACCTTTCCTTTTCGGGCTGTTGAGGAAGGGGCGGCAAAATTGAATTTCCTTCAGCCCCCGGGGTAGGAGTGGCCACGGTACGCCACTGGTGGCTTTACCATAGTTTTATACATGGGGCAATTCTGAGTAGGTTCTCTTTGGGTATAATCTCTTTGCCTTACCCTAATAAAAATCCATATCCATATTCTCAAATTTGTAGTTTCAGAAAGTGTCCTTTTCAATTTGCTTCGAGTAAAAAAAATAAATGTTGGTATTTATATAGCACCTTTCACATGTGCACATGTACCAAAGTGCTTTTTAACACTTATTCCGCTGTCATTAGAATATGTCAGCTGCCATACAATGCCCAAGGCATGCTCATACCCTTGGGCGGTGCTCAATGAACAATATTCATAACAGCTCCCCATTTCACCCCTGGGTAGAGAGAGGCAAGTAGGTTAAAGCACCTTACCCAAGAGCACAACACGATGGCACAGCCGGGGCTCAAACTCGCAATCCATCGATTACAAGGCAGAGCCCATACTGCTACGCCAACGTGCCCCACATTGCTCAGAAACGTCATTTCTCCCTCTGCACCCTTTCTTCACCCCTCCCTCTCTCTTTCCAAAATTAAAATATTAAGATGATAACAGAAATCATGTACTTGAAATGGGTGTATTATGTTGTCCTGCACAAATTGAAGGGAGATATTTAAAATACTAATCAAAATCAAGTAAGGTAGCAGCAGGGCACTTAAAACCAACCCACATTGGCTTATAAAAAGGCTTGGTTTGGACTGAGACGAATATACCTACAGGTAGGTATATTCGTCTCAGGTTTGGAGGATGCTCACACCACATTTTTTTTTCATCATTATGTAGATGCCATTTTTGTCATTTGACATGGATCCCCAACATTAATTCAAATATTGGTGTGAATCAGGGAGGTTTTCAGGTTTGTCAGGAGGTAGGCATATAAGTATATTTTTAAGAAACCTCCTGGCAAATCAGGGAGACTTGGCATCTCTGAGTCTGCTTGGATCAGACCTGGTCACATATAAAAGGCTTAGTGCTAGAAGGCAATAGCTGCCAGGTGTCATATGTATGCAATATCAATTGCAGACATTGTCAATTTTCTATCAGGCAGCTATTGCAGATAGGATATTCTTGAATTAAACCATCGCTATGGATATTATTGTCTTATCAATAAGTGCACACTTACCACCATGACGCAGACAATTCTTTGGTTCTCTTTGTCTATTACAGGGCTGCATAGAACTGCAAGAAAAATGAAAAATAGAATCAAGCAGTTAAACACCTGTGTCTGAAAATGTACAGCAAGCTTTAAAGAACTGTTCAAAATATGAGAAGGTTCTGCAACTAGTTTTTATTATTGAGGATGAGGGGATATGAGGGGAATAAGAATATTGTCTGTACAAATTGCAAATATATTTGAAACATCAACTTCAAATGGAGTCAACAATTCAGGTAACCCAATTTAAAATTCACACTCTCTATGTGTAAGATTAAGGTCATGTCTTCCACAGGGGATGTAAAGATTTCAATTGTAATAGCCCAATGTGATACATAGCCAAATTTGGGAAGGCACATTTCACCTATCCTTTCTACATTCAAGTCCATTATGAAATAATTGATACATGATAAAGCAGGGATTCATGACCAAGTTGATAATTTGAGCATATTATTTAAATTTAAAGTGCTCTCTAGTAGTCAGTTCCGCAAACTTGTATCTTTATAGGGACACTTATCCATTCAGTACTATCCTTATGGGAATGTGTTTAGCTTGTGGTGACAAAAGCCACATTCTTACACCCTAAATATGCTTAAAATGACCTATTGGCATACCGGAGCAAGTGCTTTGTGGGGACATTTTTTATACCCATAGAGATAATACAGAATGAGTAACGTCCCACAAGGGTTACACACTTACACACACCTAGTCCCCATAAAGATAAGAGTGTCTGTATATCGGAATGTGTGTGTGTGGAAATGGATGTGGGAGGGGGTGTATGCATCCATACATAAAGGTGTATGACTCTCTGCAAGTGTTAGTTATTTGTATCATATCCCTGTTGAAAATCCTTCTAAAACAGTTGACACCACTTCCATCGCCTGCCACTGTGATGGTCATCCTTATAACAGTTCCGGTTCACACATTCACAGAATTTACTTCATTATCAAATTACCTCGCTGACATTCTCTCACAACAGTAACATGCCAATTCCAATGAAGCGTCCCAGTAATTAATTCTAACGTCTGCTTGTAATGCCATCCGTGGACAGTACAAGAGCTCAATTGTGCCACTATTTGTACTACTCCCAACATGCCGCCGGCTCGTTTCACATGGATCATATCAATTAATATAAGATGAATAAACAAACATTTAATAAGTTTGTTATTATAGTTTCTCTTGGCCCCTTGGAACCAATGATTATTCCTCAGAAACATCAACATTGGTTACATAGAAGATAATTAAACATTAATGGCAGGGGTTATTATGTGTCTAAACATATGTGTGCTGAATATACAGCACTGAATACCTGCAATCACAACATATTATATACTCACTCACAGTACTCTAAAAGATTGATCATGTTAGAAATTAAGTATGTACTGTTGTCTCTTATATATCATGAAAATACAGTATGCACACACACTCAACATTACGTCCAATTTGACTAATATGCTAAGAAAAAATGTGACCGTCCAGGTCCAAACGCTCGTAAAGTCGGCCCCTGGTCAAATTTGTTTTCTTCAGTGTTTAGAAAATATATATCATAAGCTTTACAATGATATATCATTTGACTTCAAACGATATCCAGAAGCGGAGTTATAACTTGTTAAACTTTGCTCCTTCAGTAAAAGGGTACATTATTTTGGCACTACATTATTTCTCTTTTTCCACATTGCTGGTCTTAAATATCAAATGGTCATAATTGGCGGTCACTTCAAATCATCCCCAACTCAACGAGGTTCAGGAATGTCCTCTCATTGTTAATTGTTGGTTAACCCACCACTTGAACAGGATTTAGCCAAAGCAAACAAAGACTTTTTTTTTTTTTACTAATTCTATACATAAGTATAAGCTTATTATCCTCTTCAACAATAGGATTGAAGATTGGTGTTTGACTGGACTAAGCACCTAGGTTTCATTATCATTGAGGTATAGGACTTTTTATTTTTTTAGGAGAAGAGCAGGTAAGGCAACTACTTGATTATATTTCTACATGTTCATACTACATACTCTGAAAATTTTAAAAATTCGCGACGAGTCCGTTTTCTTTAAATCACATTTTGTTCCTAAAATGGGGTTATAAGCGCCCTCAACGGGCACTCTCTCCATAGGGTTACATGTAAAGACCAGTTATAGACAAATGGCCCTAAAATAAAAGCGGACTGCATTTAATTTCCTCAAATTTTGCATATGATGTAGATTTAACATCTGGAATGTAATGCAAGTGATGTCGTTGCTGCTCTTCTAAATTCATTTTTAAAATGTCCGCCCCAGACCAAGGTGTAAGATGAGAAACATGTCGGACAAATATTAGGGACATATGAATACAACCTCTATCCACATTTTGCACTGTAACTCGAAATACAATTTGCCGACTTTACTACGAGTGGTTTGAGATGGATGGTCACAAATGTCTTACCCGCTTGGAATCCAGCAAGTGTAATAACAAAACACACAATTTCCCCTGCCAAGCAGGAATGAAAATAAAAACTCCTATCGTCAAACAGCTTCACTTGAAAAAACAAACTCATGATCACAACCCGACCAGGAATTGGACAGTTCACAGCGAGGCACAAGAGAATTGTGTAACTATTTTGTCAGAAAACTTGATATTTGTCATAACATGTCCATCATAAGAGGGAACCTGCAATTACGTAGGTCTTACAGCTTTTTAGACAAAGCTGAAATGTTAAAATGGTCCTTGTCCATATTGGAAAGCACAACATTTCACAGCCCATTTTTTGCAATTTGAAAAGAACATTTACAAAATTGATACATTTTCTTGGCTCTATTGGGAAAAAATATCTGTAAACGTGAACATTTTGTCAATCCATGTCACTCATACATATTTCATGCTTTAAAGTGTATTTCAAAACCCAAAAGTCCTATTCAATGGCAAAAGCACTTTTTGAACTTCTTAAGAGTTAATGCAATAAGACACGCTTTAAGGATTTCAGCTTTTTCTGGGCCATATGAGTCAAGAGTCAAGACACATACTACTTTTAACACTGAAACTAGATCCCTATGTTAAATGTGCACAAAGTGCAAAATTATGAATTCATGGACAACAGCACTAAAATAAAAATAATTACCAAAATAAAATCTGAAACATTTTGTACTTTTCCAGTATTTGTAAGCTTAACTGCTATAACATGATGTATCATCTGCTCATGATTTTCATGCCTCAATTTGTCCATACCTATAGTGTGTTCAGTATAAGTTGGAACATGACCTCACCCATTAACCTTTGTTATCTCCTACACCCTGCCCAAAGTCATATTCCATTCTTCACTACATAATCTTGAACTATTTATATTTGTGTATATTCTCAGTCATCCAGGTATTGCCGAAAAATCAGACAGCTTGAGGAAGCATCCAGGATAGGATGTGAAATGTAGCCAGTCAATAAATAGTAAGTCCAGTTGACTAGATTTTAATTTAAATCAACTTGAAATCTTGAACTACTAAAGTATGTTCTAGTAGCGTCTACCATTTTGACAACACAACCTAAGGCCTGTTTGTGTAAGATTCATGCATTTTGGTGTCAGTCATGTTGTACTTTATACTGGACATACTATAGGATTAATCTAAGTTCTTCAGCTCCTTACAATCTACTAAACCTGTGAATGGCACACAAAACATTACTGTCCCTATAGTGTGTGTTAATTTCCCTCTATTGCAAATGTTTTAGCTTGAGCCAGGGACGAAAACAAAATAAGCTGGTGAGAACAAAGTGCAGTGTATCTGAGGTGCATGATCAAACCTGGCTTAAATAGCTTAACAGTCAGGTCAGCACATTTCAGTAAAGTAAAATGTACCTTACTTTGGGCTCTTTTCAAAAAGTTATGAGCACCTTTGTGGGGCTGGGGAGTGCAGTGTGGCAGAGCAAATGAGTGAGATTGCAAAACAGAGCTAGGCCTCAACTGTAAACTACAATTTGAGCTTCAAATTATACTTCCCCTAAAAAAGTTTGAATGCTGCACTCCTTAATACAAGTAGTATAACTATGCTTTATTCATGTTCCAATAGCACTTTTTTAGAATGTCAAAAAGAGGGCTAGATGGCCGAGCGGGTAAGGTGTTGCGCTGTCAGTCAGGAGAAAGACGATCGGCATGAGTTTGGGCTTGCCTTAGGTGAGAATTCTCTTACTCTCCCAAAATTTTTCTATAAGGTTGGAAATCCTGCATTGTGTTCAGTTACTTTACAGAATAAAATTATGTGCGACGTCTTGTGGTTGGAAAGTCACCTAAAGCTGTTCGTCCTGTGTATAGGAAGAGTCAAACCCTGTGCACGTTAAGTGTCAGAACTGTTCAAAAAGAAAAGGCGGACCATCCCCGGTTCTGATATCTGTACTCAATCCTAGGTTTTCATTCTAACACACAGTACCTTAAAATTTGAACTTATTTTATTTTTCATCTTACAAAACAAAATATGTGAACAGGATTGCAATGATTTATAAGTGTACAGCACAACGACTATATTGAAAATGAGTGACTTTAAGGGCTGTAAAGAGTGCAGACTGTGGTTTGAATTCCAGAGGGTGGGTGTCTGTAAGAGACATAGCCATCAGAAAAGGACCAACCCAGATCAGAGTTACAGTGGAATTCCTTCCTTACTTCAAATGGAGGTGATAGTATTCTGTAATTGGCTGGTGTTTTGTATCCTGGTATACAGGAAGTGTATTATATGGTACCAAGAGGGTTTCCACATGTTTATTAGCTGCTGTTGTGCAAGAGGAAGCTGCATGGTGTTCATTATTGATTCAAAACTCCGCTGGGTCAAACCACACGAAAATTACTATTCACACATCGTTATATTGCTCATAACAATTCTAATTTAAGAACTTGGTAATTTCAAGTGGGAAAATAAATATCTGTATTGGGAGTTCATGTGCATCCAGCAAACACCTTGCAAAAACTCTAAATTGGTATTTTGAAGGAAAAACATCTTCTTCTTCTCTTTTATTTGGGGGAGGGGGGGGGGCGGCAATGGTCTGATTGATGCTTAAACTTACACATTACAAAATTTGCTAATCTTATACATGTATTGTATGCTTATACATTGTATTTATAGGAAATATGTAACCTTTTCTCATTATTTCATGAACTAATTTTACTGCTCAACATTATACTCTCTTCTTGAATTATCGATCATTTATCAATTCTGAATTAACTATTCATTACAATTCAGCAACTGCTATCTTCAGTAGACAGCATTGAAATTGTCATACTGTTACAGGTGCATTTATTAGTGCTGGTTACACTATTTCTTTGCAACCCTTAAACAACACTGAATCTTAAGCTCCTACTACGCTATTAGAACAAAGCATTGCTATCTTCAGTAGACAGCATTTACCTATCAGGCTATCACAACTGAGCATTGATATCTTCAGCAGATAGCATTTACATATCAAGCTATCACAACTGCATGGGCATTGCTATCTTCAGTAGACAGCATTTACATAACAGGCTATCACAGCTGATCATTGCTATCTTCAGTAGACAGCATTTACCTATCAGGTTTTCAAAACTGATTATTGCTATCTTTAGTAGATAGGGTTTACCTATTAGTAGGGATGACCAATGAACCATCAACATGATTAGAACGCTCCCATAGACATGCAGGGAGCTCAACTGTGCACTGCTTGCACAGACATTTCTAAATTGATCTCATTCTTTTATTTTTCAATATTTTTCTGTACAAATTGGGGAAGTGAATACCAATTATATTTTGTAACTATCTTGCAAATTACAGCAACACAACTTATTTCATTTTCCTGTAAGTGCGAGTCAAAATTGTTCCATCGCCACAGTGCGTTTAATTGCCAGTGGCTAAGTTCAGCACTGCTCAAGAATGGCACAAAATATTCATGTCAATAATTTCAGGTGAAAACGTGGCGTATTGAGCTGTAATTTGGCAGAGTTGCCAGTAATACCTCTATCATACCCTCTGTAAAAAGGAAAAAAATGAACAAGTAGATCTCGAGTTACAAATTAAATCACCAGCTTCCCTTTGGAATTTCCATACTCCTTTCGAATCATGCTAAGAAGACACCTTTCTGAACATAAATGTGAAGTTTCGTGCTCATTCGATGTATTTTTCACCTGATTTCAACCCTAAACGTTTTCTTATATTTAGGCCTATACCATCTACAACTTGCTGCTGGCTATACCTTGTTTAGAACTTTCAAAAGAAGTACCTGAATGTGCAACCATAACTGTTTCAAAATGGCCCGCGAAAGTCATGCAGGTGACTCCGAGGTCACGCATTGAATTGGTTTGAATGAAGAATACTACGGGAACCAGCACCTTTTGTTAGAAGTCACACATGAGCATGATGAGTGAAGTGGATAACCTCTATTGTTGTGAATGAGTCAATGACCTTCAATGACACTTAAGATTTTGTTTGCATACACCTACTAATTGGTCATATTAAACCCAATAACATTGACATTTTGGTTGTGAAAAAAAAGTTCACCTGGACTTAGTGCAATTTTGATTTTGTGCCATATCGGCCATCTTGGATGATTTTTGGCAAATGTTCTCTAAATGCATGATTTCAATGCCTCAGTTTGAAAAAATAATTTATGTCATTGACTAGTAAAGTGCCATTTCATAAGAAACCCTTTGATACTTTCACAATATGCTTGTTTCATGTTTGCATATATGTTAAAATAAAGAAATATATAAAGGTAAATATATGCTTATGCCAATTTTGCTCCCAATTGCTATTTTTGGACCTTGTCATTTTATTTCGTTCCAATGACCGGTCAGAATGGGAAACTTTGAAAATTCATAATTCGAAAAGTTTTTGAACGATTTTGACCATTTAACCACCAAAATACTTCTGTTGATGAGTTCTATCCAGAAAACAGTCTTTTGTAGCAATAGGGGCAACATGAAATTTTGATGGTTATCCCTACTATTAGGCTATTACAGCTGAGCATTGCTATTTTCAATAGATAGCATTTATCAGGCTATCACAACTGATCAACCTTTATCATGAAATTAAGGAATAACTCATATTATTTGAAAAAATAAATTAAACCATAAAAAAGCAGAAAAAGATGATTAGTTTTATGCACAAAAGGAAAATCCATGTAATATTAGTGTGTATAATAGTGTGAAAGCTGTTGGAATTTTCCAGGTCTAGAATTGAAAATTATGTGATGTTTTGTTAGGATATAGCCTATATATGTGATGCGATCAAGCAAAATCAGTCGGAACTCAGAAATATTGATTTTGAGATATAGCCACACAGAGGAATTATTTCCTTTTGTTTCCTGCTGTTTTGGAAACTCTTTAATTGCTCATATCTTTGGAACTGGTTGTTAAATTTCAATGGGGTTTTCTGCAAAATGCAGCTTTGTTAATGCTTATTACTCTCCTATAAGAAACTCAAAATTTAATATTTCCGAGTTCCGGCTGATTTTGCTTGATCGCATCACATATAATTAAATAATCAAATCAAAGAACCGTGACAAATGAATCATTTACTGATTATGTTCAAAGGCTATACATCTCCCTTCCGGACTAGACCGAAGCATCACAATTTGCCGGAAGAATGCATGAAACTGATAATAAATTTAGGTACCTTTAGCAATCGTGAAATTTGATAATCAAGACTTATTACTCAACTACAACATAATGTTAACCTGTATTTAGCACACTTTCTATAATGAAACTGCAGTCAACAAAATGCAATCATGGCACATACAGTATGCTAGCGGATAACCAGAAGGGAAATGCAATGTAACACAAAATAGTTTCTCATTTCCGACTCTTTTTTGTTGTTGGAGGGTTACAAGATCAGAGCAAGTAGCAGTGCAATTGGTATAATTACGCTCTATGATTACGTTCTAACCTTTCAGGAACATGGGGATAAAGATGGCAAATCGCCTGTGATCTTGTCACCCGCAGAAGAGGTGATTATTGAGTCGAGGACGACTATGCTAAGGGAAGTCATTGCTCTGCCCTCAAAACCAGGACACCCCGGGATATTTTAATTAGACCACAGTTGTCTCATGTCAGTACTTTGACAAGATTGAATGGCTTAGTTAAGTTGTGTGCATCACTCTTTGGTGTGTTGATATTGCCGGTTTGGACAGTGTTTAACACAGGATATGGCCGCCTCTCAAGAGAATTGACCCATTTCCATTTATAAACGAGTCACTTTTTATCGGGACAGAATCGGACACAAACTATATGATACTTGAACAATTTTATTTAAGCTGCTATGGATTGTTCTTTACACAAATAGCACATACTATTCAAAAAGAAAATAAATCGAGGGTAGCTCAAAAAGTATCGATTTTTTTAAAAGGGCTAAAAATTAAGTTGTGCCCCACAGCCTGGGAACAACTATAGTACAGTCTAGGAGGACCTTGATCGATCATGTTGGAAGATAGACTCAACAGAAGATGTTGGTTGTTTGTAAATTCAGCTACCTTTGAAACATGTCAAAAACAGTAACATATGTAGCATAATAAAACGCCTTCTAATCCCAGCTATGCATGCCTGTTAGGGAGACCAAACCACTAATTGGATTTAAAAATGCAGAGCACGTCATCATCCAAATGCAATGAGTAGCATTGGCACAATTAAATGTTGTATAATGCCTCAGGGGTCCATGCTGTACTTTTTACTCATCTGAACTGAACAGGTGAACTACTCATGGTTGCCACACCCGTGATTTGGTATCCCAATAAAGGCCACTTTCAACTATTGTCCCATGACTTGAAAATGGCTCCTGCGATTTTTGCCACTGTTGGGCAACTTTTGAGTTTGAGTGGAAAATATTAATTTTAGCCCATGTTCAGTGCCTTTTGCTGCAAAATTCAATAACAAATTACGATGTTTTGGAGGATTTTGGGTGAAATCCACACGAAATGAAACAATTTTGGACCAATGTTGTATTAAAATGCCCTTGATTTCTGTTAAGTTATATTTTGGGTGGAATTTTGTAACAAAATAGGCTGAAATATTTTGGCAACCCTGGAAGTTTTAAGATTGAGATTCCTTGAGTACATTCTATACACGTGATGAGAAGGGATAACAACATGTCTAAGGCTAACCTGCAAGGCTAATCATCAGAAAAAGTCTATTTTCCTATGGGCCAAATTGACTACATTTGGCACAGATTCAGGTTAAAAAGGTACTTGACATTTCTATGGAACAGGCAAATATCACATACCATGATAGAAATCCCCAGCTGGCTTACTAAATATGACTTTTTGACAACCTTGATTAGACAAAACAAAAATATATGTCTCCAAGCTGCCGCGCTCATTTATTTTAAAATATGCATTTGTCTCGCAGATATTGGCCAATTAAATTCAAAAGTCAATCTTGTTTTTACAAAAATATCAGTGAAAATATGTTTTACAAGCATTTGTTGTAAGAATTGTATAATTAGTGAAAATATTTTATTATGTGCAGTCTGCACATGTATTAAGAATGTAAGATTTGATAGTTCCGAGCATCTCAAGCTTATTTTGACTGAATTTGAGTCTGGAAATAAAAAATAAAAAAATGCATTCCGTATTGGATTTTAAATCTTTGCAAGCTTTGATACATACTATTTTTCTTTTTTGACCTAATATTAGCAACATGATTTGTTTGGTAGTGAAATTCAATTTGTTAGAAGTTTAATTTATAGATGCATCCAAAATAGTTTGTCAATTTGTTTGCTTTCATCTCCCCAAACAACTCTAACCCACTATAATGATAATAATGTGAATTTATATTGCGCACAGGGCGCTCAGGGCACAATATAAAAATTACCTTGCACTACAAAATAAATTGAACTAAGTCGTTACATAAACAACAACAATCAATAGGGGAACAAAAATATGGTGATGCACATCAGGAAAATGCTCCTTTCATTAAATGAGTTTTTAAAGAACTTTTAAACTGTGCTAGAGACGTACATGATTTAACATGAGTTGTACAGTGCAAGAAAATCTTGATGTGAAAGGTGTGTTGGCAGGTGTGTGGGTGTGAATGCAGCACCATTTGCACAATGTAAAGTGTGGATTTTTCGTACTGCATTCCTGGTGAGCGATAACCCACCCAAGTAAGTCATTATTTTGAACTTACTTTGGACCTTTTGTACTTCATTGATAAATAGTAATCAGCGGTATTATAATAATACAAGTGGCAGCTATTCTTGTCTGTGCACATGGCCTTGCACTCACACAATTTATTTTATTTATTCAAGATCTGAAGGAATTCAATTGAATTTTCATTAGTTTTTGCAATCAATGATAAATGGCTTCATTTTGTTCAATTGTCTCCAGTTTACATGTATTTCAAGTAGGGTGCCTATATGTTAAGCTCTAGCATAAACCCCTTCTTATCTGTATTGCTATGTGTAATCGGCTAGTGTTTTATTTATGCTAGCTATTTCACCAAGTAATGAAAACATGGTATGTTAACGTGAGCACAGAAGTAGAGCACATCTACAGGCCCAAGAGGTTAGCTATTAGTTTTATCGCACCAGGGTTCTGAATTTATTGTTGCTCATGAAATTTCACTCCCTAAGAGATCTCTACCTAGGCATTATGTGGCACTTTTAATATTGGATCAAATAAAAATGTGCTATTTTGCAGCAATCCCATCACACAGTGTGCACTGGATATGTTCACAAATTTAACCACTTTGGTTTGCAAAATTGCCAAGAGAAAACTTGGCTTCAGTAACAAAATCCTGGTCAAATTATACATTTTAAATCATCTTTGATTTATTTTCAGCTCCAATTCCACTGCCTTGTTACAAAAGTTCCCAAACTTATTATTGCAAAAACCCTCAATTAAAAGGGCATTTCATGATCCACAGCATCATCCCCCCTCCCACTTTTCTCAAAAAAAGTTGAGATTTTAATATTACTGGAAACCTCTGGCTACATAATGTTTACAAAACATTGCCTGCAGATTAATTCGTTTGGCAAAGATATCGTGAAATTTGAATTTTGTTCTGGTATACCAGAACAAAAAAATTACAACACAGTGTGATACACATAATCATGCATAATTTGCAAACGCAAAATCGGAATCAACTGAAATTTTGGGAATAAGCTTTTTTCGTGGATATCTACTGAAAAATGTCATACAAAGAGGATGCTAGGATCACGAAATACTCCTTTAATTGATAATACTAAACCCCACTGGTAGAAGGTTTCCATGAATAAAGTCTATGCATGGGTCTATGGTGTATGATTGCTTCTGTGTGGTGGTGCTGGAATCATGTCACCAGCAAGCCTGTGGCACATGATTTTACTGTCAGGTGGTCACCCACCTGTAAGATAGATAACAGTTTTAGGCCAGTTTTGAAGTCAAACCTATAATGCAACCCAAATGATGAGTAGAGATACAACACATAAGGGATCAAATCAAAACTTGACTGCCTGTTCCGGGCGGTTCCGTCTAGTTGGAGCCGGTTTCTATTGTTCTAAACAATGGAACACGGTTCAACCGCCGGTTGAGTGTTGGTTCACCCAAAATCCACACAATTTCACCACCGTAACTTCGCCTCCTGACAGCATTGTTGTTAGTAACATGAGCTCAGAACCATTTCTTTAGGAGATCAAAATTTGCATTAATCTTACATCACTTTTTACCCCAATATTTGTAATGAACTCTGGGATGGGTTCTTATTGCAGTTGGCTTCTATCATCACAGCGCTATCTTGTCAAGCATCTTTTCTCTTTATGAATGCACTTGCACCTTACACCACAGTCACAGCTTCCTTCATCATTTTATCCCAATATTTGCAATGAACTCTGGGTTCTTATTGCAGTTGGCTTCTATCATCACAGCGCTATCTTGTCAAGCATCTTTTTCTCTTTATGAATGCACTTGCACCTTACACCACAGTCACAGCTTCCTTCATCATTTTATCCCAATATTTGTAATGAACTCTGGGATGGGTTCTTATTGCAGTTGGCTTCTATCATCACAGCGCTATCTTGTCAAGCATCTTTTTCTCTTTATGAATGCACTTGCACCTTACACCACAGTCACAGCTTCCTTCATCATTTTATCCCAATATTTGCAATGAACTCTGGGTTCTTATTGCAGTTGGCTTCTATCATCACAGCGCTATCTTGTCAAGCATCTTTTTCTCTTTATGAATGCACTTGCACCTTACACCACAGTCACAGCTTCCTTCATCATTTTATCCCAATATTTGCAATGAACTCTGGGTTCTTATTGCAGTTGGCTTCTATCATCACAGCGCTATCTTGTCAAGCATCTTTTTCTCTTTATGAATGCACTTGCACCTTACACCACAGTCACAGCTTCCTTCATCATTTTATCCCAATATTTGCAATGAACTCTGGGTTCTTATTGCAGTTGGCTTCTATCATCACAGCGCTATCTTGTCAAGCATCTTTTTCTCTTTATGAATGCACTTGCACCTTACACCAGTCACAGCTTCCTTCATCATTTTATCCCAATGTTTGCAATGAACTCTGGGATGGGTTCTTATTGCAGTTGGCTTCTATTATCACAGTGCTACATTGCCAAGCATCTTTTTCTCTTTATGAATGCACTTGCACCTTACACCACAGTCATGTCTTCCCTCATCATTTTATCGGGCATTTTATCCCAATATTTGCAATGAACTCTGGGATAGAGTCTTCTTGCAGGTGGCTTTCTATCATCACTTTGCTATCTTGTCAAATATCTTCCTCTCTTTCATAATGCACTTGTACCCGATACCACAGTCATGGTTCCCATCATCTATCTACAATAAACAACCAATTTGTGGCAGCGCAGTATCAAGACTTTGGCCTACTTTTTTTTCATTGAGTGTACATGGTGAAATTAACAGGCTCTTTTATATCTGTGGATGCCCTCAGTCCCTCATGCTTGTTTTCTTTTTGTTTGCTTGTTTGTTTTCATGTGTTTCATAATGGGGAAGTGCCAATTTATACTTTCCATACAAGGAAAACAGTTTATAATGAATGAATAGGAACTGGTTTTTGCATTTTGCACTATTGAATGATATGCCTGTATGATTGAAAAACATGATATGCACATATTTCAGTTAGGCTTTTTTTTGTGTGTAAAAAAGTGTTTTCAATGTAAGTCTATAGAAATATAACCTGTTTTTTTATCAGTTGTGGGATTCTAGCCAAAAGGTACTTTTTTTCCCTTTTTCTAATTATACCAAAGCATGTTGTTAGAGTGCAGGGCTTCCAGACAAAGGATTGTCTTCAGATATACCATTTATTAACAACCGATTCCTCAGGTACATACCTTTTTTGTTGGCGGGTAAAGGTGATGAACTGTTTGACAGCAGTCCAGACAAAGGGTCGTCTGCTGAGAGACCATTTACTAACAATCGATTCCTCTTGTCTAAGCATTTTCTGCAAAAAAGAAGCAAGATGGGAACACATTTTAGACATAATAATTAGTACAGACATCAGTGCATTGAAAACCATACATCTGCAATCATGTAATCAAAGTTAATAGTACCTGTAAAACATATATTTTGGCATTTTCATTTAAAAAAACAAATTTTTGACACTGGCCTAAAATTTTCCTATGTTATATTCGACATACAATTCAAATTCAATTAAGTTTTATTCATCAATTCACAAAAGGTATACAAAATACATCCAAGTAGAAAGTTCTTTCATACTTCTTCAGAGTGATTGATTTCCCAACATCCTCTCTGCCGGTGGTGACACAGCTCCATCTCAAGATGGCATTTTCTTCAGGAGAGGGTCATATGTACACACTCACACTCAAGAAACAAGAGTTCATTTTCACATAGTATTATGATGCCACACTACACATAGCAGAAAATATATAGGCCTATAGTTTATCATAATAATTATAGTCACCAAGGTGACTTGGCAGATTCTCCAAACAGAAAACTGAATCACAAAAAGTATACAAAAGACATTCAAGTAGAGCATTCTTTCATTGGAGACAGTCAACTACCCTATCAAACTTTCTCTGGAACTCAAACAATTTCCTAGTCACATTAGCCTACATTTACTTACAATAGAGAGCAAACATTTTATAACATAAAAATGTATAGCACATCACCAATTTGGAGACACTTTCAAGGCATAGGGAGAAAGAGGCACTGAATTAGCGTGAAGATACAGTATTGCACACCGGCAGGCGGTCAAGTAGTTCTATTGCCCCGCATTTCTACGAAAACGACAGAGTTGAACCAGCTCTTGAATCTTGGCAGGGGCAGATCCAGAGAGAAAGTTTGGTCATTTTTGAAATCTTGTTGCTAATGTACCTACAATACATGTGTATCTCTGGACACTTTACATCAGGAGGCATTAGAGAGATTACCCCTGCTTGTCCCCATTTTCCCTCAACAAACTTGATGTTACGGTCGTTATTACCGCAATGTAAAAGCAGCTCAAAACCTTTGCAGACAAGCTGCCCTTTCTTGAAGTCAGACAAGTACAGCTTAATTGTGCAGTACATATCACAAGGGACCAAGGCTTGAGCAATTCTAAAGGAGTCTAAAGTAGTGACAAGGATTTTCAAAGTGGGTATTAAACCTCCATGGACTGCTACATTAAGACTACTGCTTCAAACTTTGTCTGCTGCTTATAAAGCACAAGAAGAATACTACTGGTGAAGAATTCTTATTCTATCTAACTCTGCATTCATGTGTCATTCAATTACTACATCTAAAATGTGGGCTTTACATGAGTGTATCAATTGTCACTTTTTTGCCCACCAGTAATGATTGAAGAGAAATTTGTCATTTTTTCACCAACTTCACACATTTATTAGTGAAAGGTGTAATATGGAAATTGATCCAATGATGAAATAATCATGAGGAAAGAAGAACATGCAAAAAAGAAAGAAGAATGTCTCTATAGGGGTTGTCCAATAATTATGACCCTAGGGAAAGGGTAAAATTAGAGGAAGGGCAAGAATATTTGGCAAGCCAAAAGCATGGGGGAGCAAGTGATGTTGGCACACATTAATGGGACACCTTTAAATAAAATGCTACAAAAAGGCGTAGAAAAAAACAGTACAGAAACATTCAAATATGCAAAATTTCCTTCTTGTTCTACTCATTATATATCTAGACCATTTAAAAAGATTTGTAAATTGAATTTCCAAAACTAGCCATGCACAAATATGACAAAGGGAGGGAGCAAAGTTTTTTTGGCAGGCCAAGAGAGGGGAAATCAATTTTTGCCACGCTATTTGGACATTTCACCCCCATGAGGTCATAATTATTGCACAGCCCCATAACTTCATGGTGCTGCTTTATCAGTCTTATTACAATATCCTCATATACCAACACCCTATGTTTCTTTTACAACTTACAAATGTCATATTTTCCTTTCCATTTCCATAAGAATATAAGACTATCTATAGTAAAGGCTTCAAATGGCAATGAACACATGCATGCAAGCACATGAATAAATAGATCACCAGAGGGAACAAAATCGGCTTATCTTAAAAAAAAAATTGTGGCAAATGTGGTACAAACAGAATTATAGATTCACCTGATGTATTTTCTTGGTGTTTGATACAAATATAAACAGGAAGATTGTATTTAGATATTTTCTTTATAATTTGATTACAGATTGTAATAGGGTACATTGTAAATGAACGGTATTTAATTAGAATTTCTATTCAGTGAAAAGTCAACACCGTTATTTGGTTAATAAATTTGGATAAACAGCGGATGTTTATTGACAAAATAAAGTATACATCCTAGCCACATATGTAAAAAGTAAAATTGGAATCTTTTAAGCTCTTTTATTCAAATTATTTATCTGGCGAGGACACATTGCCTTGTAATAATCCAATAGACTCCTTTTAGCTATTCTATCATATAAAATGATAAAAACAGATATAAATTTTTTCATTTAACGGGAAAACTAAGTTGTTTACAACGTTGCAACATGTTTTTGTATCAAGTGCTTCTTGTAACTGTCTACTCACAGTATCGCATGATTTGTAGACTGTTATATTGTGTCATGCAATGTACAAAAACTGTCCTTATTTAGGTGGACTATATTTGAAAGTAAAGAAAATTTAACTTGTAAGTAATTGTCAACAGAAAATCTTGAAACACTCATCCTTAGAATCTGTATTACTCTACAAGAAAGGGTAGATAAAAATCCTGAATTCAGGATGTATCCTGACAAACTTACTGCCTTCGTATATTAGTAAGGTTGAAAATATTGGGGTGGCCATAAGTTGATCATATTGGGGTTGCCAACAAAAATTGTGGTGGGTATAGTAATGCTTTTTGTTTAAATTGATCAGATATTTTAAAGAATTTCATAACAAATTGCCCTACTTGGTACAACATTTGACCATGGTCAATGTATAGTACTCAAAATATTTGAAACTGAATATTGAGGTGCAGATGAAAGAAAGTGTTTTTCAGTGTCATGGGACTTGAGTACTCAGTAATGCAAGTGTTCTGTTGTCCGAGCATTATTTAATGACATTACACTCATCTGATTTGTGCTGACACTAGCACAATTTCTTAAGACAAGTAATATCAG
This sequence comes from Amphiura filiformis, assembly GCF_039555335.1. Lineage (NCBI taxonomy): Eukaryota > Metazoa > Echinodermata > Ophiuroidea > Amphilepidida > Amphiuridae > Amphiura > Amphiura filiformis. The sequence continues at coordinate 67,342,149 of NC_092636.1, read as the reverse complement.
ACACGAAAACTGGTCTTGAAAAATAAAAACGCTGAAAAACATTTTTCTACCATTTTCTGTGAATTTGATTCAGAAATAGGCTGAAAAACACTGAAAACAATAACAAAAAATGCTGAAATCAGCTAAAACGCTGAAAATAATCATGCCTGTAATATGAAGCTGGTGCAAGCCCCTGACAACACATTTGCAGTGATACCAAGTACATGTATGGCTTATAGTTGATGTGGCACCAATACATATACATATGCCAAGGTGATTTATAGTGGATATAGAAAATCTGCAAGCTTTGTGGACATTAATGACAACTGCTGTTAATCAACATGGCCTGAGTCGCTTTATAAACGACAACCTTGGCAAGTGCAGATTAGAAATGACAAGTACAGTTCTCTCAAATCAGTTCTCTCAAATCACAATCCTCCTTAAAAACTGTGATCATGAAGCGCTAGCCATCACAAAACTAGGAAGGGCTTGTCAAGTCAACACTGGCACAGTGAGTACTAACATATTGTATTTCTTGACAATCACAAATATTTGAATCAAATATCATTAATTTTGAAGAAAAAAAATATACAAACAAAAATCTCGTCTGTTTTGGTGAAACACAATATGAAGGAGAAACATCCCATGTCTCGACACGTCTCTATTTAGCAAAACAACTCATTTTTTACAGTTGATCAAACCCCATAACATTGTTTACAACTGACAGTACAAATTAGATTATGCAAACCTTGTTTACATTTTGATTACAATCAAGACTATTGCCATCGGTTACAAACCACACATATTGATCAACCTACATCTTCTCCCCACCTGTACAACACAATGCTCCTATTTACCTTCAATTACAAGTGGTTCCCTCCCTATATAATCACTAATCCAATAGCTTACTACTACTACTAATCGCATGCCAAATGTCATGCAAACTAAGATTATTTCTATGTGCTCTTTATTAGTGTTTTAAGGTCATTTCCCCTCAATTGAGAAGCGAGGAAGACAGGCTTTCCAGCGCATTCAGACGATAGTTAATTATGTTACAAAGCCATGTACGTGTCCGTACCACATTTATTCATGGATGATGTATTGCACCATTTATAACATATAGGCTATACATTGCAGTGAATTACGATGTTGTCTTCATTACCGGCCATATGTGAATTAAATGATGACTTGAGAGAGATGAGGTTTTGCTTTAATGTATGTTTTGACAGTAGCGTTTATGGCAAATTTATGATGTTTTCTTCATTACCGGCCATATGTGAATTAAATGATGACTTGAGAGAGAGGAGGTTTTGCTTTAACGTATGTTTTGACAGTAGTGTTTATGGCAAATTGATGATTCTTTCTTCGATTCAGTCACGGTGTGTGACGTCAGCATGTTCCTTGAGCCTTTGGGCAAATTGATGGCACAACATATGAATGAATTGATCATTTATAGATCCAAACAGGTGTGGTGCATACACAGAAATAAGCAGCAAAGTTTCATCAATAAATAGTCACAAATTTGGAATCTGAAGGCTTAACTATATCATCAGTTAAAACAAATCACTGTGCTCATCAATACAGGCCTACAGACATCTTCATTCAAATCAAAGTTTTTTCAAGACAGCTGATGTTTGTGTATGATGATCTAGTTTATAATAATATTTTGGGTCATCATGCAGCTGCTAGGCACAGCACATTAATGTAGTTGCATTTTGATTATCACTAACGAGGCCTTATGCCAGTCAATTTATGCGAGTGTAAGGACATTTGCATATGCTTTATTCTGCTGCATATGAACCTGGTGCCTGTAACCTGGTTTTCTTGCATGTTTATGATGTTGATTTGAAAAGGTATATTCAAAGAAGAACAGCATTCCAATGACCCTCACACTTTGCAGATCCTGTTTATCGCATGAAAAGAACCCGGTCACACCAGGGTCATGCAATGCTACATGGCTTTTTCTGGGAAAGAGGTACATTTCACAAAGTGATTTTAATTACCTAGCCCATAAATGCAAAGTAAGTGCCAAATAACTCTGATAAAGGGCATTTATAAGATGTTCAAAGCTTGCAAAGCTATCAGGGCAATAAATACAAGCATGTCAATGGTTTGTGATAGCCTACTCTTAAATATTGAACCACAAACTCAACTTTTATGTCGGATTAATGCCAATGACAAATTCCTTTCCTTGCACCCTTACCAATACCACTTCATGAATACAGAAAGCTATCTTCATTAGATAGCAAATCAACATAGTAATGAAACTGCATTGCATCCATGCTCTAATGCCTAAAGCCAGTGCTGGCTCGCTGGGTATTCATCTGCCAACTAATTTTTTAGTATTCCTCCTTGGTAAGGCATATACATGAATACATAGAAATATCCTAACTTGCTACTGTCTTCATCTTCAGCCCAAGGTGGTAGTAAAAAATTATAATGTTATAAAACGTTGGTGGTAATTAGAATTCCACAATTAACAAGTTTATGATGCTTTTTAATGCCCTTAAATTAAAAGCAATGTAATGCCACTGATGTTGAAGTGGAAATTTTCTGTCTTATTTTGATCTTCAGCCCAAGGTGCTGGAAAAAAATCATAATAAAGTTGGTGGTTATAAGAATACTTCAATTTACACAATACCACAAGTTTATCATGCTGTTTGTTAATGTCTTTAAATTTAAGCAATATTGTAGCATTTGCTGACGAAGATACCTTCAATGTTTTCCAAAATTAAGAATTTTACACAAGTCGATTATAATGTACTTTAATAAAAAAAAATTTAAAAAGGCTTTAGCACTGAATTGGACAAAATCTGAGATTGTTAATGAAATCACTGAGTAAAGCCTTTAATTCATACAATTGAAATATTAGTCAATCACATAATGCAATGTTCATAATGCTGTACAGTGTACATGTATGGCGTACAAGATGTTCATAACAAATTAGAAGGGGCAACCTTAATACAGATGGAGCGACACGCATTGGCGACATAGGCGTCGTAATTAAAAAGTGATTTTCTTTGTTTACATCATTTGTTCGGCTCGAAATTAAAAGGAGGCACATCTGACATATAACAGTGAAAAACAAACATTGCGTGGAAAAGAAATAAATCTGTTTTTCTGGAAATGTTACAATATTGCTTTAAGAGTAATGTGACCTGTTGTTGAAGCAGACATTTTAAAATCCTATCTTATTTTCCTACACAATGTATTGCAAAATTAAAGACCTGCAGACAGGGATGGAAAATAACACCATCCGGTCGCCAGTGGCAAGTAAGTTTGTGGTCTTACGAGTGAAGTTCTAAAATCACCAGCCCGATTGGCGAGTAACATTTTACACTGACCAACCAATTTCAGTTGTCCAGAAAAAGTGAAGTCTTGAAGACTCAAATCATGCATAAAAATTAAGAAACTGTTAACCCAAGACTTAAAATAGATGGTTACAAAATACAGTACTGTAAACTATCAGTTTTAAGTACAAGCTACTGCTACAGTCAGCTGATCAAAGTAAAGTTTTGTTTACATTTATTGAGACAATCTGTGCTGATTAGTACCTGATCTACGGTGGCTTATTGCTACCTTCCGATTGGTTAAATCTCACTAGAGTTCACAGTATTGTAGTGAACCACCCAATTTGACCACATAACCTTTGACCTTTAATTTTAATTGAATTTATTTTGAACAAAATAATTGAACTTTTAGCTAAACTTTCCCCATTGGCCTTATGTGGTTTTACACCTTCTACCGGAAGTAGAATGGACTGAGCACCGGGGAGCTGCTAGCAGACCTTTTGAAGTTAATCTTCATCTCAATACAAGTTTATAGTGTGGGCGAGGTCAAAAACTTCAATAATACAAACTTGTATGGCAGTGTTGGAGAGGTCAAAATCTTCACTACCTTTTAACACTATATAAACTGACAATTTATTTTACAGCAGAGAAAGGGTCCTGACCAAGGAAGCTCAAGTTACCTTCCTCCCTCCCCTGTCTATCCTTAGGCTGGTTAGAAGGGGAATGTAGTAACCTGAATATCCAATATTAAATCAGTGCAGATAGAAAACAAAAACACTTGCTATGTGATCAGATATGCTAATGCGATAACTGAATGTCAGTTAACCGGAAAGAACCCCAGTGTGTCAACTTTGTTGTGATTGGCAAAAGCAAATCTTGCTCCCAGCGATGATGCTTCACATCAAGAGCTGTTTCAACATTTGCTTTACAGGCACTCGTTCACTAAATGTTTGTGTGTTTCTCCCCAATATTTTGCTTGGCTATCAAAGGAATTAAATTAGCTGGCCTGAATTGACAACCTACTTACTCACAATGCCCAAGTGCTTTGTTTTCTTGCAGAGCCGCTGTCTTAAAGGTGGATGACCCTATCAACAGCCTCATCCCCATACTTAGCCTCATCAAAACTGAGATTTTGAAATGAGAAGAAATTTTTCTTGTTATTCCAATCAAATTTAATGCCTAAGATATGTTTTGTTTCGATGGTGTGAACAAAAAGAGGTGTATCACTACACGAAGTGTGTACATACTATTCTAAAATGCAATTGGTCTATAAGTTTTGTATAATATCCTGAGCTATATATTGTTTTGTATCATGTTTAATTCCTTCATTTTGTAATATATATTTCTTATATTCTTATTATCATGTTTATGTATATATATATATCAAATCAGGTCTTCCAGGGAGACCAGTACATTTGTATTGATGGAATTTCCTGAATAAATAACGAATAAATAAAAATAAAAAATATGGGCCACTGTTATGGTTTTTTTTTCTAATATCTAAAAAACTGCAGTACATGACTCAAAATTGTTTTACTGATAGACCTCAATGTAAGATACAAAACACAATGTGAAAAAAAAATCAGACCAACTACACTTAAAGCTTTTAATCTTAATAAATTCACACTAAGAATAATTGGTATGAAATGAGGCTAAAAATCAACAAAAAACTGGCAAATAGTGCCAAGTGCATTTCAACTCTAAATAGGTGATGTACGCTTAAAATATGCATGTTTTAAAAGTTTACAGGAAAAGATTATACACACAATTGCATGCACCATCACATTAATTTGTTCAAAACTACTGTTTCCTTTCATTTGGTTAATTTGGAAATACCAGAGGAGAATTTCATAGTCTTATCCTTCCATCCAATTTCAAATATTTGTATCATTTCCCAAGTATCGCTTATAGTACCTTTAACAGTTGGGATGTGCATAGAAAACAGTATACTCTCTCAATAGCAGGGCCAGGCAGACACAACATCAGACTTCCCATATCCTTTGTAATTTTCTTAGCCTCTTTATATTATCTGTAACATGCCTCCCTGAGGTATCTGCTACCTCTAGTCAAGTTTATTCACCGAGTCGATCACTTATCATATTTCTTTCAGGTACTAGCTGCTGGAAGTTTTCACGTAACAAATTCTGCATGTATCTAATCAAGATAAAGTATCTCAACAGGGACTATTCAACAAATAAATACATTTATGTAACATTAAAAAGACTTGATCATTTGCAATTGTATGTTTTTAATTTCAGATTCCATCATACCCTATTCTCCTACTATCACATCAGTTTTGCAAGTGTTGTATGTTACATTCACAGACTCAACAAAAACTTTTCATTCACATCATTCATTTTCATAGAAAGGATTGAGGAACAGTAAAGAAAACCTTTGAGGAAATTAGAGAGAGACAGAGTGGACAACATGCCAGAAGGATGCAAAAAACCACAGAAAAGCTTGATTGTCCAATCGCCTGATTCCTAGGCTACTCTTTCCCTCCGCAAGGGTAAAAACATCTCAATGACCTTGAGAGTGCCAATGTAAGACAATCTACCTTCTGGCACCCATCTACCTATCTGTGTGATGAGTCAGCTATTTCTCTAACATCCCATCATGCAGCACTTCCATGCTATAAATGTACAAGCAATTTTACACGAAACATCCCATTCCTTGGTGCAAAGCAAAAGAAAAGAAAATAACAACATCAACAACAACAACAACAACAACAACAACAACAACAACAACAACAAAACAACAGAATCTCAGACATAAGAGGATATACTGTGTAACAGATTACACACACTTTGTGTGCCAAAACATTTAGAAGAAATCAACAAAAACATATTTGTTGAGGAAAGATATATACACAACAGATAGACAAAAGAGGCACCACCATCCAACATGATGGCACAATGAACAGAGATGAGGTGCAATACAATCTATTAAGGGAGAAATCATCTGGCAAACTCAAATCTAAGCAGCAATCAGCAACAGCTGTACAATGATCATCACATCAAAAGTAACATTGAAAAAGATAACTGATAGTTATCAAAATGTCTGCACGTAAGTGTATAAGTTCTTTGGAATAGTTTGATGAAAATTCAACAAACAATTGACTAATGAATGCATAAATCCATCGCCCCTATTAAAGACATTAAATAATCTCCAACACAGGGGGTGTAGATTTCAAATGGAGTCACCCACTTCCAGGGTTATAGCTAGGCAAATTTTAGTGCCGGGTGAAATTTATATGAAATGGTAAAAAAATTGAAATTTTGATAATGAATTGCTAATTTCTATACTGATTGTTCATTGATTTTGAAACATTTGAGAATGGAGTGCCGGGTATTTGGGCTCAAAATTAACTTGTGTGCCGGGTGGAAATTAAGAGTGCCGGGCGGGTCCGCCCACCACCGCCCAGTGTAGCTACAACCCTGCCCACTTCAGTACCCTATTTGAAATTTACACTCCCTCCAAGCAGAGTAGCTCATTATGCCCATTGCATTATAGTTAACAATCAAAAGCCTTACACCTGGATGCTATCAAAGTCTGTTTTTCTGTGTTATTTAATGGATTTTGATCATTAGTGTTGTTATGTACTGTCAATGATAACGATTCATGGCTTTATGACTAAGTAGGTACCTAATCTCAGAATTTGATTTTGTTAATAGCATCAATCGATCATTGGAATTGCCAAGGTATTTGAATGCTTTGCAACATCAACAGTAGTTTGGGGCTAAAAACAACATCATCAATAACATAACTTATTCTCTGCAATAAACATGTCCACCACCTGTTTCAATGTATATATCATTCAACCTCTCTTATCCATGTTCCGAAACCCTTTATACCAATCTCTCTATTATCTGGCTGTGAAATCTTCATAGGAAACAATGTTGTTTATGCTTTGACACCTTAGTTTCATACTTTGAACCATTTAGAAACACATATATGTTTTACACAGCACTCAAATACCATCTTTCAGTGTTATTACCCCAGGATTATCCCAAATTGTGTAATCTTTTGAGTGAATGTTCTAGTCATCCAGCAGATGTTTGGAAATAAATCTAATACTGGAACTTACTTTTTGCAACTTTGCTACATTGCATCTGGAACCACCAGACTTCATCCAGCAACTGATCTGCTGACCATGTGACCAGTCCAGCTGGTCAGTTGCCTGATGAAGTCTGGTGGTTCCAGATGCAATGAAACAAAGTTGCAAAAAGTCAGTTCCAGAATTGGATTTATTTCCAAAACTGTGTGATATTTTATTGCACCAATTTAGTACTTAAGATATTCAATGTAGAAACATATAATTCATTTATCCATATTTTTCACTTAACCTGACCAATGCTTGGACCCATCATGGCCAGATAAAAGAGGTTGGGCAGTAGCATAAATTTAGGAGTAATTTCTATGGCAAAAGAGGGCAAATTATGTTTGACCTACAGATGACACAGTCTTTATCCACTTTCTAAGAGTTGTTAGTGTTTGATGTTTTTTTCATGGGAAATTAAGATTCCAAATGACATCTTAAAAATGAATGTCATCTTGCAGTATTTGTTGTAGTTGTTGCTTTATTGCAAATTTGCAATAATGCTGATTCAGGTTTTATACAAGAATGCAAAACAGCTACATACTACATGTATCTTCTGACAAATTGAATCTAGGCTTTAAAAGCGCTGAGATTTATAGTGCGCTATACACAGCCACAATGCCTTGACGTTGATCCATAAGCCTTAGCACACTTTACAGGTTGTCGCTGACCACTACAGCCCCCACATCTTTCCATAAAACATTTAACAACAAATCAGGGAATTTGCTGCTACAAGAGCGCACATCCTAGACATACCATAAATAACCATCGCAACCAGGATCAGCTCCCCGAGTTTCGTAAAGGTTACAACAAGACAATTAGCAGTAAGTTCCTTGTCCAGTGGAATTTCAAGCTAACTCAATTTTTCCACGAGAGCGTACTAGGCACCGCCAGGGTTTGAACCCGCAACCTCTCGCACCATAGTCGAAACGCCTTATCTATTGAACTAACTTGACTGCCATAAAAGATAAAATAGATGTTATACTGAACGATGAACAGGTATGATCATAAATCCATGACAATATGGTCGGCATTAGAAATATACCTTTATAATTGTGTATGCAGATCGAGGTACCATCATTGCAAATAGAATATTCATATATCTCTAACTTCATCTGAAAACAAACGTTTCCATGTTTCCTTTTCATATAATATATCTTGTGTTCACAGACCCAAGGTGCAAACAAAAACTGCTCTGAAATCACACTGAATATATTATTCTTAGAAACAATCTATATAATATTAATTCTCTAACTTCAGCTTTTTGATTTCACAAGCAAAATGTCTACATTATTCATAAATGAATATTTGAATATCATCCACACGTATGCTGTGACCTAAAGTAAATAGCCAATACTTGTACAAGCTATATGATTATATATCTTAACAAATCATCTATTTATCTAACCTGATTACATAGTATCGTAACATGCTCAAGTTTTTCTGCTCAATTAACACTGAAGGGCTTCAAATATAGTGCTAGCAGGGTTGTCACCAGGACCAAAAAAGTACTGGTTAAAATATTGAAGGCGAAGCGTAGCGAGCGAAGCTCTCGCGCCTCGCACTATCTTTTTAGTGAACGCTAGGGATTGGGGAATTGGCTTTGAGAGTACCACCCCACTGCTTGGTACTTACACCCCACTTTCTTGCTCTTTTTATGATGAAATATCATCATCCACTTCGAAATGTAAAAAAAAAAAACTGAAAATTTTTTAAATTTTTTATTTTTATTATTTTTTTGGTGAGTGCCGGGCGGCCCCGGACAGTGCTGGACGGCCCCGACCGGCGTAGTGACAACCCTGAGTGCTAGTGCACTTGTGTGAATATGAGGATTTGATGTGTAACATATAAATTGTTTTATTATGGCATGATAATTCCAATTGTTTTTTTACAATATTTACTAGATTTTAGTTCCACATGGATTCAAGTGATCAAAATAAATGAAATGCAGCTGCCTGAATCTTTAAAATCTGTTTCAACAACTCTTCCTATACTTTTGTACAGGAGCCAACCGTTGTTAATCCGTGATGAACACACACTTTTGCAGTAAGCGTATAGCGTATCCGCGATCGCAAGGTTACGCGTACGCGTTACGCATGGGCGCGTAAAATCAGTACTCGAGAATCCTTGGTAAAATTCGTCATGCCTGGAACGTATGCGTAAACATAAACTCACTTATGTTGGCGGAAGCAGCTAAATATTACCGCTTTATTCTTTAGTTTTATTGCTGATATCAAGGTTGAGTAGCAATGACAAACAGACATTCCGAATGAAAGAATTATGTAAATTAGACATGTTTAGCTTGTTTCGTTGTTTAAAGGGATTCAATCATGTTTCGCCGTTGTTCATCACCGATTAACAACTCGCGTCAGCGCGTCTGCGTGGTTTACGGCTCGGGCAGCTAAAGCTGCCCTCGCGAAGTAAACCACGCAGACGACGCGAACGCATCGTTGTTAATCGGTGATGAACAACGGTGAAACATGATTGAATCCCTAAATGTATGTACCTCAAATTATACTGTAAGTTGTTGATATATGATGATTTTTGGTCAATATGAGTCAATATGATCGAATTCATGTACGATTGTAAATGAACTTCAAAAATCCCCTTAACCCAAACACAACTGAAACTCGCTAAAGCTCATTAAGAAAACCACTGCGCAAGCATGAATTCCATGTGATGCCATGATGCAATCAGCGTAAGTCATATATACCCACTACCAGTCAGTGATCTTCTGCTTGGCATGCGAGGGGTCTGAGGTTCGAATCCCAGGGGTACCAAGTGACTCCTTTGTTCATCTTCTCTCCATTTTTTGTTTCTTCTTTCCCTTCCGATATCAAAAAACCATGGGTTCAGTTAGGGTTAAAATAACAGACAATTCCATATCTAGAATTCAGGAAGATGTGCAAATGGAAGCCATTATCAAGTTGATGAAATTTGATATGATAATGGACAAAACCAAATTGTTTTTACCTAAGGTATACAAGCATCATTTAGTGCTTGGCAAACTGGGGGAAGGGTCATGATGAATAGACTGCATAGCAACCAATCACTGAGGCACTGCCAAATTCATACTAAACACTTGAAATATATTATCTACATAAACGGAACCCACATTCTACTACAGCAAGTCCCAATAAAAATGTCCGTCTCACTCTCAGGCTAGAGGCAAAAGTTAAAAATCAAAAACTCATCATGATTTCTTTTTGAAAGATCATTCTGTAAAATTTGCATCAGATTTGGTGCACTATCATTGATGTTAACTCAAGAACCACAAGAAAAATGAAAATATAAATGTGATTATTGGCTTCCTTGACTCACTTCCTATAAAATAAAATGTTTATACATTCTAAATATATAAGAAGTACACTATAGTTTTTAGATAAATGGTTAACACTGGAATAATATGGCTCCTGCCATCCCGCTTACCTTATCACTATAGACAAAGATCAGCATCATTTCTGCGTAATATTGCAATATGCAGTAAATATCACCATGAATATTAAAGATTTTTTTAAAAGTTAACATTTATGATGTAGGTCAGTGGGATTAACAGATGTTTGAATCGGCTAAGTAGGAGAATTCAGCAGCTTAAACAAGTCACTCATCTCAGATTGTGCTGACCCTGGTGAGCAGCAGTTTGCTATATTGTGATCATAAGCTATTTTCTTTTCTGTAAAGCCAATTCTGAGAATGATGTTGAAAATTAGACAAATTGAGGTTCAATGTCTTAAGGGCTGGGGTATGAGCGTTTGGACAGTATTTATTGTGGGACATTAGAGCACATCAGACATATCGAATTGCATTCTGAATACTGAAGAATGTCATTCTGATATCAAATAATTTTTTGATTTTTGAAATTCGCAATTTAATACACATTTTATGGCAAATCATTAAAAATTGATATTTTTGATATTTAACAGTACTTGAAGTAAACTTTATAAATCTGATGATTTATACTTAAAGTGTATGTAGGTGGGATGAAAAGCCCGACGATCAATTGAAAATTTTGACCTTTCAGTATTGAAGATATGGATTTTTTTCCCAAAACACCAACAAAATTAGGTCTTTTTGGGAAAAAATCCATATCTTCAATATGAAAGGTCAAAATTTTCAATTGACCGTCGGCTTTTCCTCCCTGCTACATACACTTTAAGAATATGTCATTAGATTTATATAATTTACTTCGAGGACTGTTATATATCAAAATTTGAATAATATCAAATTTTATAATTTGTCATAAAATTTGTATTATATTGTGATTTTCAAAAATGAAAATTATTTGATATCAGAAAGACATGCTTCGTATTCAGAATGCAATTCGATAGGTCTGAGGTGCTCTCATGTCCCACAAAAAATACTGTCGAACGCTAATAAACGCTCATTTTAGATCCCTTAAGGGGCTGTGCAATAATTATGAGCGTGGGGTAAATTTTTTTTAAATGACATGCCAAAAATTGCTTGCCCCCTCTCAGCCTGCCAAAAAATCTCCCCTTTTGAATATGCCAAATTTTTGGTTCCCAATTTGCAAACTTAAAATGGTTTGATGCGAGCCTAGCGAGCAGGAAATTTTTCATATTTGAACATTTTATGTAGTGTTTTTCTTAGCCTTTTTAGAGCGTGTTATTTAAAAGGTGCCCTCTAAATATGCACAATCATACAAAAAGTAGAAATTCAACAACAATTGAGGGTGTTGCTGTGGAGCAAATCACACATTATGGCTTTAAGTTGATCAGCAATCAGGTCCAAGGCTGTAACACAGACTCTCCATGTACAATAGTCATTTTCCTGCAATAAATCGACATGTACTTCAGTTGAACAAACCAGAAGAACGACTTTGCATGAGATCTAGATATGCCCCTTTAAGCAATGCTACTACAATTGTAAAAACACAGCTTGCCTGTGGCTGCACATTAACAAGGTGCTTACTGTACATATTACTATGCTATCTGATGTCACTTAAATGTCAACTCTATGATCATCTTTGGATTCAGTTTACATGTGCCAATGCCTACACACAGAAAATGTAAAAATAGTCATGCAAAATGGCAAGGAGTCAGTCAACGGGTAAACCTGAACCAAAGTATAAATTACATTATCATGCTGCATTAAAATATTGTAACAGGGGTGTGATTCAAAACTTGTGAACTATCTTGAAAGTAGTAGAAAATCCTGAAAAACTGTGTAAAATTGGGCTAAAATACCCCAAAATAGGCTGAAATCAATAAAATTGCGTACTTTTTTTTCTGAGATGCTTGAAGGAGGATGACTTGTTTTTTCACTGCTCCTGTTTTTTCAATATTTTTCACTATTTTTATTCAGAAGCTAAAGTTTTAAAACCAAATTAGGGTGTTTATACCATTATTACACATGTACTGTCATGTGAATTGCAAGTTGCATTTTGATAGCTAAAATTGTATTTTGCACTTGTGAAATTACACCTGCCGAATTCTGCACCATTTGCTGTAAGCTTAAGCTTCCTTCAGTACTTTGGGTCCAGACCAGACTTGGAGCTGAAACCAGTTGTTCTACAATTGCTGGCTGACATCCCTAACTGTCAAGCTCTTGAATCTTCAGTCTATTAAGGTGAGCATGTTCCATTTTTTCACCATGTATTTCGCCGCCATCACACTGCTTGTCATTTCAACATCAACAACTGTTACTACCAACTTCAATACTAGTCACGACATTGGCTATTGGACAACAGATTTTCAAGCAGTATACCAGTCTATGCGAACTTCCAGAAACAGAAACTTACAGCTCCTTTACAGTATTACTCAAATTCTTGTGCAACCTTTCGGATCAATTTGATCATAATCAGTGGTGATATCGAACTAAACCCTGGTCCAGATTCAAACAATGAACTGAAAACTCTGTATATAAACACAAGGAGTGTTAAGACTGTCAACAAAAAGTGCAATAAATTAAGAGATTATGGTTTTATTCTGTGTAAAAAGATTTTTGATATCGTCCTCGTCACAGAATCATGGCTGAATGATAATATTCTTGACGCTGAGGTTTCCCACCCAGACTACATACTGTATCGTAAGGATAGAATACCTGACAAAAAGAAATGTCGTGGTGGTGGTGTAATCTGTAGTGTAAACAAATCTGTCATGTCTCTTCGGAGGATTGATCTTGAGCCATCTGATGCTGAAATAATTGTTGTTGAATTAAGACCTAACAGATCAAAGAAGATGGCCTTGATTTTATGTTATCGCTCACAGGACTACAAACTTGATCTTTTTGCAAACAGATTCCATTTTACTTTATCTCGTGTTTCTGATTGTTTTGACATTGTTCATGTCTTTGGTGATTTTAATTTGCCAAAGATAGATGGCTGTAGAAACAATTTGAATATATCTGATGCTGAGAGTCAATTTCTTGACTCCGTGAATTCATATTGTCTCACCCAAGTCAATTTTATTCCATCTCGGGTTGACTGTGATAACATTTTGGATCTTATTTTTCAAACACGCCTGATAAACTGTCTGATGTTGTAACCTCTTGTGAATTTTTTCAAACTGATCACAAGCTTTTGGAATTTACTATAAAAACCAAAGTTGTTCGCTTAAAACCAATAAGCAGGCATGTTTACAATTTCAAGAAGGCAAATTTTGACAAAATTAGAGCTGAGCTGAATTGTGTTGATTTTTCTGAGGTTTATAATGCCATTGACATCAATTCCGCATGGTCTAACTTTATTCATATTTTTGTTTCCATCCTTGACAGGAATATACCTAAGGTCAAAGTAAAAGACAGCACAAGTCCTGCCTGGATTGACTCAGAGGTTGGGCATCTACAGAAAAGAAATACACTGCGTGGAAGCGTGCAAAGAAAAGTGATTCGCTAACCACTGGGCCAAATTTAGGAAATTGCATAATCGTCTCAAAAACCTGATCTCACGCAAGTATGATGATTACATTGCGGGTTTAGTTCAACGCTGTCTGACAACCCAAAGCGCTTTTGGTCTTTTATCGATCCAAAACGAGATCTAAATCCTTGCCTCAGTTTGTGAGTCACAATGGCACGTCAGCTTCCACTCCCAGTGAGAAAGCCACACTTTTCAATAACTATTTCTTCTCTGTTTTTACTCAACCTAGGGTCCGTGCTAGTCTTCCTACAGTTTCCATCCGTCACCATGATCTTTTGGGTACTACAGTAATTCAGGAAGATAAGGTGCTTAAAATCCTTAAAAAGCTTGATGTATCAAAGGCTATTGGTCCGGATGGATTGTCACCTAGAGTGCTTAAAGAATGTTGCCATCAAATCGCATATCCTTTATGTTATATCTTTAATGTATCTCTAGCAGAGGGTAAACTCCCCAGCCAGTGGCTTGATGCTAACGTTGTCCCTGTGTTTAAGAAATCTGACAAACAGCAAGCCAGTAACTATAGACCTGTCTCATTACTATGTATTTGTGGTAAGGTTATGGAGCGTGCCATTTTTGATATTATTTTTCCTGTAGTCAAAGACCAGATTTACCATCTCCAACATGGGTTTATTAAGGGCCGCTCCACAGCTACTCAGCTTATTGAGGTATTCCATGACATTAACTCTGTTCTTGACAACTCTGGGCAAGTCGATATGGTGTATTTGGATTTTTCCAAAGCTTTTGATAGCGTTTCTCATGACCTCCTTGTTCACAAACTCAGTTCTTTTGGTTTCCCGATCTTATTTGTGGGTTTAGAGCTTACCTGACAGGCAGACGTCAACGAGTTGTTGTGGATGGTACTTACTCTGACTGGCTGCCTGTGGTTTCCGGTGTCCCGCAGGGATCCATCTTGGGTCCCTCCTCTTTGTGTTATATATCAATGACTTGCCCAGTGTTGCCAAGAATACCAAAGTTGCCCTTTTTGCTGATGATGCTAAATGTTTTTTGAATATTGACAGTTTAAATGATTGCCAATTGCTCCAGAATGATCTCAATGCACTTGTTGATTGGAGCAGCACCTGGGAGTTAAATTTTCATCCCTCCAAGTGTCAAGTTATTTCGGTCACCAGAAAACGAAAACCATTTCATTTTGACTATTTCATGAACAACATTAAACTTAGTTCTGTTAAATCCATTAAAGATCTTGGTATTGAAATATCTTCAAAACTAGACTGGAATACTCATATCAACAATGTAGTCAAAAAGTGCAATAGAAAATTGGGTCTGATTAAGCGCACTGTAGGTTTTAACGCACCTGTGAAAGTCACCAAAGCCCTGTATCTAGCCCTGATCAGGAGTGATCTTGAGTTTGGTAGCTGCCTCTGGAGTGGTACCTCCAGACACAATGTTGAGTGCCTGGAAGGTGTCCAGAGGCGAGCTACCAAATTCATTATGCACTATCCTGATCTGGACTATCGGGAGCGCCTGTGCCAATTGAACTTGCTCCCTCTTACAATGCGTAGGGAACAGCTTGACCTTTCATTGTTTTTTAAGTGTATTACAGGTGTGTATGACCTGGACATTGACAAATATGTCAAATTTTGCAACTCTGGGTCTGGACAAGGGCATCCCACCACTAGATCATCTACTGCTCCTCTTCTTCTTAAGGTTCCTTTTGTAGGACTGAGGCATTCAAGTCATCTTTTTCAACCGCATTGTATCTTTGTGGAATCGGCTTCCTCCTAGTACTAGGTCTTCTTTATCTTTTCTATTTTTAAAACTAATGCGGTTCTTTTTTAAACTCAAAATTTGATTCAAATTTGAAGCCAACAATGCGTGCACGTGGTTTTCTTCATGTAGCTGCACTATGTGCAGGTCTACTTAAAGGGGAGGGACTGGGCATGGGCGGCTTATTTTTGGTCTTGAGGTGGGATGGTCTTAGAGGTGATACGCACCTGTTCGTCCCATTCTCTGCACTGGTATTAATTCGTATTTTAAACATGTATATTATTGTAATCTTTTCAGAATGTTTTTTGCTATTTTATATTTAACTGTTATTATGATATTGTGCAATCTCCAGTGTATAGAGTCTAATAAATAAATAAATAAAATAAATAAAAAACACCAAAATCAGGCAAAATCCTTTAGAATCACACTCCTGTATTAAAGGTTTTAAGTTTTAAGCAATAGACCTTTAACACCAACCATATGCGACCCTGGTAAACAAAACAAAACCACAACTGATCCATGCCTAAGTGACATATTCTTATGTAATATGCTGTTTTGTATTAAAGTCTTCATTTATAAACACTAGTGTGATCCATGCCTAAGTAACAGATTCTTTTGTAACATGCTGCCTTGTATTAAAGATGTCATTTATAAGCACAGTGGCTTATATAAAAACTTTGT
The DNA here is from genome assembly GCF_039555335.1 of Amphiura filiformis. NCBI lineage: Eukaryota > Metazoa > Echinodermata > Ophiuroidea > Amphilepidida > Amphiuridae > Amphiura > Amphiura filiformis. The sequence continues at coordinate 67,325,498 of NC_092636.1, read as the reverse complement.
TATATAAGGAACCAAGGTGAGGTTAATATTTGTAATGCATTGTGCTAACACACAACAAATCTAATCAAAGCATTCACAGATTAGTGTGGATTTTACTTTCAATGAATAAGGGCTGATTTGGGTCGGTTCTTGAAAGCACTTCTATCCCATTGGGATCATAGTGTGTATACATAATGCATGGCAAATCTTGGCAAAAGTAGATGGGTATCGCCATTATCACTAAAGATACTATTTTTTCAGAATTGGTTGTTAACTCTCCCTGCATAATTGATTTAACTTGAAGTCATATCACACATGACTTTTGTATTAGTCGAAGTATCGTTGTTGGGCAGGAAAAACCTCCTATATGGTTTTGGCCCTGAACATGTTTAAAACACAATCGCCAACAGGTTACATTGGAGGTTTTGCTTTAAACATGTTCAGGGGCCAATAACACAGAAGGTTTTTCCTGCCCAACGATGGTATGTTTGCTAAGACGTATTCACAGAAGTCATACTTCGTAAATTTAGGCTGCATGCTGCTATTAGTGATGTGATCTTAAACGGGAGTTTCATCAAATGTTTTCTTTTGAGTTCTTCACAGTAAGTTTTCTAATGACAAAACTTAAACTTTTCAACCAAAATTGGGTAGTGAAACTTACTGGTAACATTACATTAAAATCAGTCCAAACAATCAAATAACAAAACCTGACTATGCCAGGTTTGAACCTGTGACCTTTACTTCTAAAAAAACCTTATTTCTCATAATTTGTAAGTGAAATGTTCCTTAATTGAGCTCTGAATAATTCATGATAAACTTAACATTATCTTTACTTACAAATTTTGTTTATACTGCAGCATCATTCAATAAAGCTAGCACTCTTGAATTTACGGGTATCTGCAGAAACATGACCACTCAAACTTGAGTTAATGGCAGTTGAAAACATTTGACCTAATTTCCCAATCTACTTTTATCACTCATAATGATGGATTCAATAAATTATGCTTCATAAGCAGTTCAGGTTTGAAATTCAAGTTTCAGTTGCATTAAAACTGCCTATGAAAATTATTTTCAAATTTTGTTATATATGTAAAATGAATTCAGTAAGAATCTAGGGTGAATATATTGTGTATATTTGTCCCAGATAAACAAACATATTGAAAATAGCTCTCTCTCTCGAGCTTTCCTGAAAGTACTGTTTTTCATATTTGAACATACCTTACTACTGATTTGACAAAGTTTGAAAAGTTTGCAGTATGACATATTTGATCACATTGGAACTTATCAGGAAACAACTATTGTTTTAACCCGATGATAATGCAAAGAAAGAAAGAAAGAAAGAAAGAAAGAAAGAAAGAAAGAAAGAAAGAAAGAAAGAAAGAAAGAAAGAAAGAAAGAAAGAAAGAAAGAAAGAAAGAAAGAAAGAAAGAAAGAAAGAAAGAAAGAAAAAAAACAATAAACCATACCCACAGATTAAAACATAGAATAGCTTAAGTAATCTCATAAAACAAATCACTGCATGATTAGGCCAAAAAAAAAGCTGTGCCTCAGAAAACTGTCTGCATAACCTTTAAAATTTAATTTAGCACATTAATATTTTAGTTTCCCTCGTTTGATTATTTCTTTTTCTTTTACTTTCAGAAAAAATAAAATTAGACTGCAAAGTGCCAAAACATCTGGGTGAATGTGTGTACCATAGTGATTTTTCCATTTTCAACAGCATTTGCCAAACCTTAATATCTATAGTCATCAACCTCCTAATTCTTTTCTCATGTACTAATTTAAAACAATGTGTGATTTACAGGAGAAGTCAATGAGAAGCAATTGATTTACAAGAGCACATCATCTTACAGATCAGCAAACACTCAAGGATTATTACTTTGATTCATGAACACACGCTATTGACATGGAGTTATACAAGTCATGCTGATTAATGTGTCCTACTAAAGTTGGAACGAAACCAACAGATTAGAAAAACATCATGTGCAAGTGCTAATGAACATAATGCTTAATACATTTGCATTGGAAATGAACTTGACTTGAAGATTGGTGAACCGCATGCACATCTGAAATTCACCAACCATATAACAGTCCATTAGATTTTATTTTACTAATTTTGGTTAAAATACAACAAAAGCAAAATGAAATTACATATTACAATCAAAAGAAAATAGTGTGACCCCTCCAACCCACAGGGGCATTTACGTATTAAGTATAATTTGCAACATCATATCTGGGGATAATCGCAAGTGACAATTTCTTTTAAAATGCCACTCAATGACAAGGCTCTAATTTGAAATATTTTGAATGACAAAATACAAGCATGATATTCAGAATTCACATTAATGAATAAGGCTGGAAACGGTTTAAAAAGCTGGAAAAGCATGGAACATTTGACAAAAACACATGAAAATGGGCTGATAATAAATAAAATTGCAGGAATTTTGACATCACCAAATTTTTAACTGGAAATTTTCATGCCCGAATATGATTGTTAAATACCATACATGCAGTAGAAAGAATGCTTCAATTGAGTGAAAAAGTGAATGTAAAATTCAACTTGGCTTTTAGTCAAATTGAATAGAACATCGTATCTAGTTCTACCACACAAACCCTTGACAAATCCAATGAGCTGCTTTACAACACCTTCCTCAACTTGCCTGATCATATGTCTTTTTACATAAACCCTTACAAACATGAACGCTCCTGTTTAATGCACTCTCCATGTACCCCTCAAATAACTTGAAATTCCACACAGCTAAGTACAAGTACTTCACTATTCTATATACGGCCACGCATTTAAGCGTATCTGACGTCATTTCCACATTTGCAGAAGTATATTCTACGAGGCGAAGAATGCACAATGTCACTTCATATTTATTTCTTGAACCAGTCAAGAAACAAATAAATATCTTATATTTAGCACACATGTACGCTCATCACTCATTTGCATCTCAAAACCAAAATGCCACATTCAGTGAGCTACTACAAACTGACCTACTGTACTTTTGTGTGTTTTAAGTAACTTCAAACACATACAGTGCAATAAGGTCAGTGTGTATAAAGTAACATAAAATCTTACCAGAGTCAAATAGTCTATATCTTAATGCTCTACGTGCTAGCCATAGGCTTCTAAAAAGTCCAAGTTCTGAGATATTTTCTTAAAATAGCAAGAGCTATCTTAAGAATCGCTGAACCAAAACTAGGCTTGTTTGTACTCATTGTAATGCACTTTTCATGGTGATTCCAAATATAGTCATGAAAATTTACAATTCTGAAATTTTTGAATTTTTACCCCCAAAAAAAAGAAGAAACTAGTTGTCTGCAGTCGACACCCATGTGGAGAGAGTTAAAACCCCTACTGAATGTTTTATTCTGAACTGTGTCATGTGAATTAAGATTCCAGTCAGATGTACACTTTATAAGTGATATTCAATCAATATGGTGTAGCTGCAATTATCAACCCATATGGTGAAATCAGAAAAGTCCGGGCTGTGACAAGACAAATATCAAGATGCAGTCAAATTATAAGTTCATTCAACTAACCTTGAATATTAATCATCCAGCACATAACCTCACCAGAAGGAATCCTGTGCTGGACTTGGCCTTTTGGTGACATTTTGTGATGGAACCTATATTTGTAAATTGGGTCCCACTATGTACTGTAGATAGTTGCTATCTCCTGAACATATCACTGATGAAGACAGCATTCTAAACGGGAGTCTTCTCAGCAATCTACAGATAACACTCTATACATGTATTTTCTGTCTATTGAATGCAGTAAATAGGTAACTATGTCTGGTTATCTACTGAAGATAGCATTATTAACTGCATAATGTTGATTTCTGATACATGCCGTGATCAGCAACACCTGCTATCTACTGAATGTGGTGTTGTTGGTTAACACTAATCTTCTGAAGACAGTATTCTCTAAATTATGTCCTGCTATCTACTGAAGATATTGTTGTATTAACACTGGATAATATTGATTGCTGAAGGTGGCAGAAAAAGTGAGTTCATCTATCTACTGAATATAGCATTATTGGGTAATACACCACTATCTTCTTAAGAAGAGAGCAGTCTATAAATTGCATGCCATCCTCGCAAAGCCTTGTTGAATAGAACAGTTCTTACCATTGTACTCATAAACATTTGTAGGCTATACCTTCTACTGAATCAATGGTGGTATGGTCATATGCATGTACCAAAAAAAAGAATTATAAAGCACCAGAACCAAATATGTTCGATCTTTGGATCGACTGTCAATGCTGCTTTGATGCTTGCTATTAATGAACTACCAACTAATTAATCAGAATTAACGTTAAATTTGTATTAGTCAATGTCCCTACAGGCACAAATTACTATTTTATCACATTTAACAATAGTAAATTAATTGATTTCTTAAATTATAAAGATCGACTAAGCATCGATGGTCGATTGAAAGATTGAACTAATTTGTTTCTATTGCCTAAATATGATCATGCTACATGTATGTACCAAATATAACATTATACATGAGGTCTTGCATTATATGAGCATGACTAAAACAGTATTGCAAACTTGATATTACTGAGACGCTATCAGAATAAATGCACCTTTCAACCGTGACAATAAAGCTTTCATCAATTATCTATCTGATGAATTTCTACCACTTAATCATGCTAATGATTTGGTTGATCATCCAAGTCTATATGAATAATAGTAAATGAAGTATTTGTCAAACTGAAGCCAAATTGGGAGGGATATCATTTTCAGACTATGAGTATGATGATAATCGGTATCACGCTTCATCTAGCTAAGAGCTGAATTGGATGAGTGGAGATGTACATGGTTAAGTATCTTGTAGAGTAGCTTTCATGCATTTATCAACTGCAACAGTATCAGTATGCAAGCAAGCATGAAACATCATATGCATTCTCACAGCATACTTTGATTTGTCCAAGTTGATGTTTTCCCACTCTTCTAATTCAATTGAATGCTGCGTTCCACAACATTAGCAAATACACCTGAGTGCAAGAAACTGTATAGACCACCAAGTAATACACACAACTCTCTCTCTCAACAACAAGTTAACTTTGACTGTATGCTTATGAATGCAGTCACAGGCAATTATGGTTGTGGGCCTATGACCCCTCAAGTCTATTGTGATCAATAAAATCGTTTTGCCTTCATGCTTGATTTCTATGCCTTTCCATATAGATCTTATTACAATTCCACTATAAGGTCAGACACACAGCACCGTCCTACGTTAACAAGTTTCAACTACGACTGATTTCTGTGGTGTTATGTATCTTTTGATGATGAGTGAGTGAGCAAGGTAACTGTAGCATAGCCCACATAGCCTGGTTAGCTTCCAATGCATCCTGTAGGATCAATACCCAGCATCGGTACTTGAGGATATGCAACATAATTGACATTCCATTGACAACTCAAAAAACTTCCCTACAAGTAGCACATATGTTTTGATCACAACTATACTGCAATCATGGCAAACCTGTGCAATGTAACTAATATTTGTGCTCTTTTGATGGACTGAACAGTACTGTCAACAAACCAAGACCTTTGGTAGCTGTCGATATAATCCCATTTCCCAAATGAAGCTTCTGTTTGCTTTGAAACATTTCTGGATTATAGGAAGAAACTTGAGTGTCCTACTGTCTATGACAGCATAATCTACTAACTCCACTAACATGTGAAATGTAAAACTGTATGCAGCTTACTGTTAGTAAACACTATATGGTACCAGCTTGCTGACAAAGCTCACTTGAAGCATCACTCTCCCACGCTGCTTTAACCACAGCTAAACCCTGTGCTGTAGATATACAAATGTCACTTAATCCATTTCAATCAAGAAATACATATAGTACCTAATTATATGCAATCCATGGATAGAAACCAGATTCTTTTCTATTAAAAGAGACAATCAGTGATTTGCCAAACCAGAACACCTAAAATTCATCAAAATTTAGATTTAGGTTTTTTTGAGAACAATGTGCCATAAATTATGCAAATCACAGTTGATAGTTGCTATCTCCTGAACATATCACTGATGAAGACATCATTCTAAGCCGGAGTCGTCACAGACAGCAATCTACAGGTAACATGCTAGATACATGTAGTTTCTGTCTGCTGAATACAGTAAATAGGTAACTATGTCTGGTTATCTACTGAAGATAGCATTATTAACTGCATAATGTTGATTTCTAAACATGGCGTGATCAACAACACCTGCTATCTACTGAATGTGGTGTTGTTGGTTAACACTAATCTTCTGAAGACAGCATTCTCTGTTATGTCCTGCTATCTACTGAAGATATTGTTGTATTAAAACTGGATAATGTTGATTGCTGAGAGTGGCAGTAAAAAGTGAGTTCATCTATCTACTGAATGTAGCATTATTGCTGGGTAGTACATTGCTATCTTCTTAAGAACAGAGCAGTCTACAAATTGCATGCCATCCTCGCAAAACCTTGTTGAATGGAACAGTCCACATTTCACCTCATGAAAATATTCTTACCTTTGTAGAAAGATTTGAGCCAGGCATACCAACTTGGTGTTTTGTACCTCGTCCGTTGGAGGCACCATTACCTACTTTGTCTTAACTTTGTACTCATAAACATTTAATATTTGTATACCAATTCTACTGAATCAATATGATGTATGGTCCTATGCATGTACCAAAAATAGAGTTATAAATATGATCATGCTACATTTACTACCAAACAATATTAAATAACATTGTACATCAGGTCTTGCATTATATGAGCATGACTAAAACAGTATTGCAAATTTGACATGACTGAGACTGTATCAGAATAAAGCACCTTTCAACCTTGACAAGATAGCTTTCTTCAATTACCTGATGAATTTCTACCACTTAATCATGCTCATGATTTGGTTGATCATCCAAGTCTATATGAATGATAGTAAATGAAGTATTTGTCAAACCGAAGCCAAATTGAGGGATATCATATTCAGACTATGAGTATGATGATAATCGGTATCACGCTTCATCTAGCTAAGAGCTGAATTGGATGAGTGGAGATGTACATGGTTAAGTATCTTGTAGAGTAGCTTTCATGCATTTATCAACTGCAACAGTATCAGTATGCAAGCAAGCATGAAATATCATATGCATTCTCTCAGCATACTTTGATTTGTCCAAGTTGATGTTTTCCCACTCTTCTAATTCAATTGAATGCTGCGTTCCACAGCATTAGCAAATACACCTAAGTGCAAGAAACTGTATAGACCACCAAGTAATGCACACAACTCTCTCTCTCTCAACAACAAGTTAACTTTGATGTGTGCTTACGAATGCAGTCACAGGCAATTATGGTTGTGGGCCTATGACCCCTCAAGTCTATTGTGATCAATAAAATCGTTTTGCCTTCATGCTTGATTTCTATGCCTTTCCATATAGATCTTATTACAATTCCACCATAAGGTCAGATACACAGCACCGTCCTACGTTAACAAGTTTCTACTATGACTGATTTCTGTGGTGTTATGTATCTTTTGATGATGAGTGAGTAGCATAGCCCACATAGCCTGGTTAGCTTCCAATGCATCCTGTAGGATCAATACCCAGCATCGGTACTTGAGGATACGCAAGATAATGACGTTTTTCAAAGTTGAAAATCTTTTAAAAACCAGATTGTCTCAGCATCAGGGAAACTTGGGCATTCATGTGCAGCCAAGTCTGGACAATTATCCTATCAGTTCCACTTGAGCCATATCAAGTCCTCTTGAAAGTTTATGCTATTGATTTGGGTCATGGTATTGGAATGATGTAGGTTGTTGTGTTGTTATAGCAACAATCCCAGATTCTTGGCCATTCAGATGGCACTTTAGTGGGGTGCAGCCAATCAGGTCTCTGCTTTAATTCCATTTCTTTTGTTGTGTTCACACCTTTCTTAGTAAGTCACTGCATTTGCTCCTCCGATCATGCTGGACCAAAAATCCACCCACCCTCCCAGTAGCTGGAAGGGTAATTCAGTTATCTCCTTTGTCCAAGATGCTTCAATAAAAGTATGTCAAATTATGCTACTCTCCGCTTTGTTTGGAGTTTTCTACAAATCCTGAAGAATCTCGTCAGTAGATTGTCTCCACTTTCTACTACGCTTTGTGATGGCTTTATGAATGCTTTGTATGGAGTTCTTCAAATCCTGAAGAATCTTGTCTGCAGATTGTCTCCACTTTCTACTACGCTTTGTATGGAGTCTCGTCAATACCTGATGAAACTTGTCTGTAGATTGTCTCCACTTTCTACTACGCTTTGTATGGAGTCTCGTCAATACCTGATGAGACTCGTCTGTAGATTGTCTCCACTTTCTACTACGCTTTGTATGGAGTCTCGTCAATACCTGATGAAACTTGTCTGTAGATTGTCTCCACTTTCTACTACGCTTTGTATGGAGTCTCGTCAATACCTGATGAGACTCTCGTCTGTAGATTGTCTCCACTTTCTACTACGCTTTGTATGGAGTCTCGTCAATACCTGATGAAACTTGTCTGTAGATTGTCTCCACTTTCTACTACGCTTTTAATGGGAAATGTATGCTTTTATGGATTTTCTTCAAATCCTGAAGAATCTCGTCTGTAGATTGTCTCCACTTTCTACTGCGCTTTGTATGGAATCTCGTCAATACCTGATGAGATTCGTCTGTAGATTGTCTCCACTTTCTACTACGCTTTGTATGGAGTCTCGTCAATACCTGATGAAACTTGTCTGTAGATTGTCCCCACTTTCTACTACGCTTTGTATGGAGTCTCGTCAATACCTGATGAGACTCGTCTGTAGATTGTCTCCACTTTCTACTACGCTTTGTATGGAGTCTCGTCAATACCTGATGAAACTTGTCTGTAGATTGTCTCCACTTTCTACTACGCTTTTGAAGGAAATGTATGCTTTTTATGGATTTTCTTCAAATCCTGAAGAATCTCGTCTGTAGATTGTCTCCACTTTCTACTGCGCTTTGTATGGAGTCTCGTCAATACCTGATGAAACTTGTCTGTAGATTGTCTCCACTTTCTACTACGCTTTGTATGGAGTCTCGTCAATACCTGATGAAACTTGTCTGTAGATTGTCTCCACTTTCTACACGCTTTTGAAGGAAATGTATGCTTTTATGGATTTTCTTCAAATCCTGAAGAATCTCGTCTGTAGATTGTCTCCACTTTCTACTGCGCTTTGTATGGAGTCTCGTCAATACCTGATGAAACTTGTCTGTAGATTGTCTCCACTTTCTACTACGCTTTGTATGGAGTCTCGTCAATACCTGATGAAACTTGTCTGTAGATTGTCTCCACTTTCTACTACGCTTTATGTAGAGTAATTTATGCTTATTTGAAGTATCTTTTTGGCTTGATTGGTTTTGTCAGTGGATTATTTCATTTATTAATATATTTTTTATAGTAAATTTTGGCTGACTTTTCAATAATTACCAGCTTATATAGGGATTTAAAGATTTAATTCATTGATAGAGTTGGCAGTGTTTCTTCTTTTGGAGATTTCTGTTTATTTAATAATTGCGTTATAAATATTGTTTTCCAATTCAATCCTCTGTTTGATCCAAAGAGGTATCTGTATTTGCTTAAGATGAAATTTGGTTAAATGTGATACAGAAGTCAATTCTTGCATGTCCAGCCTATATGGTTGGCTTGTTGTACACATTTTTTTTTTTTTTTTTGTATTGTGTTATTACTAATATTTATTGGAAGATAAAGAAGTATTTATATTATGTCTTAACTACTATGAAAGTGCTATGATTATTATATTATTATTATATTATGAAATATATCATTATTTATCATTATTTATCTCAATTATATTTATGTATCTTTGTGCCTCGAATAGGTTGTCTAGATAGATGGCGCATTATAAATGCATTATTATTATTATTATTATAAAATTGTTGAATGGTCATAAATAGCTTAATAAATGGTCCTCATGATCGGGAGGGCAATGCGGAGTCTAATCATTGCTTTGGTGTTGTGTTTTCCTGATGTCTCGAGACAATTGACATTCCATTGACAACTCAAAAAACTTCCCTACACTTTCTACTACGCTTTGTATGGAGTCTCGTCAATACCTGATGAGACTCGTCTGTAGATTGTCTCCACTTTCTACTACGCTTTGTATGGAGTCTCGTCAATACCTGATGAAACTTGTCTGTAGATTGTCTCCACTTTCTACTACGCTTTGTATGGAGTCTCGTCAATACCTGATGAGACTCGTCTGTAGATTGTCTCCACTTTCTACTACGCTTTGTATGGAGTCTCGTCAATACCTGATGAAACTTGTCTGTAGATTGTCTCCACTTTCTACTACGCTTTTAATGGGAAATGTATGCTTTTATGGATTTTCTTCAAATCCTGAAGAATCTCGTCTGTAGATTGTCTCCACTTTCTACTGCGCTTTGTATGGAATCTCGTCAATACCTGATGAGATTCGTCTGTAGATTGTCTCCACTTTCTACTACGCTTTGTATGGAGTCTCGTCAATACCTGATGAAACTTGTCTGTAGATTGTCCCCACTTTCTACTACGCTTTGTATGGAGTCTCGTCAATACCTGATGAGACTCGTCTGTAGATTGTCTCCACTTTCTACTACGCTTTGTATGGAGTCTCGTCAATACCTGATGAAACTTGTCTGTAGATTGTCTCCACTTTCTACTACGCTTTTGAAGGGAAATGTATGCTTTTTATGGATTTTCTTCAAATCCTGAAGAATCTCGTCTGTAGATTGTCTCCACTTTCTACTGCGCTTTGTATGGAGTCTCGTCAATACCTGATGAAACTTGTCTGTAGATTGTCTCCACTTTCTACTACGCTTTGTATGGAGTCTCGTCAATACCTGATGAAACTTGTCTGTAGATTGTCTCCACTTTCTACTACGCTTTTGAAGGAAATGTATGCTTTTTATGGATTTTCTTCAAATCCTGAAGAATCTCGTCTGTAGATTGTCTCCACTTTCTACTGCGCTTTGTATGGAGTCTCGTCAATACCTGATGAAACTTGTCTGTAGATTGTCTCCACTTTCTACTACGCTTTGTATGGAGTCTCGTCAATACCTGATGAAACTTGTCTGTAGATTGTCTCCACTTTCTACTACGCTTTATGTAGAGTAATTTATGCTTATTTGAAGTATCTTTTTGGCTTGATTGGTTTTGTCAGTGGATTATTTCATTTATTAATATATTTTTTATAGTAAATTTTGGCTGACTTTTCAATAATTACCAGCTTATATAGGGATTTAAAGATTTAATTCATTGATAGAGTTGGCAGTGTTTCTTCTTTTGGAGATTTCTGTTTATTTAATAATTGCGTTATAAATATTGTTTTCCAATTCAATCCTCTGTTTGATCCAAAGAGGTATCTGTATTTGCTTAAGATGAAATTTGGTTAAATGTGATACAGAAGTCAATTCTTGCATGTCCAGCCTATATGGTTGGCTTGTTGTACACATTTTTCCAATAATTCTTGTATTGTGTTATTACTAATATTTATTGGAAGATAAATAACTATTTATATTATGTCTTAACTGCTATGAAAGTGCTATGATTATTATATTATTATTATATTATGAAATATATCATTATTTATCATTATTTATCTCAATTATATTTATGTATCTTTGTGCCTCGGAATAGGTTGTCTAGATAGATGGCGCATTATAAATGCATTATTATTATTATTATTATAAAATTGTTGAATGGTCATAAATAGCTTAATAAATGGTCCTCATGATCGGGAGGGCAATGCGGAGTCTAATCATTGCTTTGGTGTTGTGTTTTCCTGATGTCTCGAGACAATTGACATTCCATTGACAACTCAAAAAACTTCCCTACATGTAGCACATATGTTTTGATCACAACTATACTGCAATCATGGCAAACCTGTGTAATGTAACTAATATCTGTGCTCTTTTGATGGACTGAACAGTACTGTCAACAAACCAAGACCTTTGGTAGCTGTCGATATAATCCCATTTCCCAAATGAAGCTTCTGTTTGCTTTGAAACATTTCTGGATTATAGGAAGAAACTTGAGTGTCCTACTGTCTATGACAGCATAATCTGCTAACTCCACTAACATATGAAATGTAAAACTGTATGCAGCTTACTGTTAGTAAACATTATATGGTACCAGCTTGCTGGCAAAGCTAACTTGAAGCATCACTCTCCCACGCTGCTTTAACCACAGCTAAACCCTGTGCTGTAGATATACAAATGTCACCTAATCCATTTCAATCACAGTAGCCTAATTATATGATATCCATGGATAGAAACCAGATTCTTTTCTATTAAATGAGACAATCAGTGATTTGCCAAACCAGAACACATAAAATTCATCAAAATTCAGATTTAGGGCCTTTTGAGAACAATGACTTCACCGGAACAAATGCGTGTGAAGCACATGATAATTTGCAAATTTAAAGCTATGACAAATACAATGGTACCCTGTACTTAAATACACAAAAATATAATTTATTTCAATTTTTTTTAGCAAGTCCTGTGACCCCTCTTGGAAAAGGCCGTGACCCCAAAAGGGTAGCCACCCACTTTTTTGGAACCGCTGTCATAAGCAGTCAGTTGCTAACCATTTGTAGAATACATCAAGCATTGAACTTTCATACAAAAATAGACAAATCACATATATTGGACATTGGATTCAGCATATTACAGAAGTGCTATCTACTGGAGATAGCAGAATGGCACTCAAATCCTTCTATGCTTATATTAAAGTAAATGAAGTTGGATATCAAAATTGTGTTGTTTTTCAGATTCAAGAAGCTTTACCGGGGTCAATTCTGTGTTGTTTCCTGTTTCGTATTTATTAAGCCATATTTGTGCAAGTCCTCCAGCTATTTTCGTCCTGGTTTTTGTAGGGGTTTACTTGTTTGTGGAACATCGAGCAGGGATCTATTACTAACAACAGATGTTGTTTTACTCTGCAAATCTCCTGACCAAGTTACATCACTACAGATTTGCAACTTGATATTCAAATTAACACAAGGTGATCTTTGTTACCTATAACATATATCCATGTAGTCAAACACAGACACCTTACAAATACTGTACACAAATTACAATCAACCAGCTTAAGGTTTTACCAAATCAAATCTAATATTGAGGTATATGTAAGCTTATCAAGATGACAGGGTTGAAGTGTAATTGCATACGCTCAAGGACCTTCAATTTAATTAAAATATTTAAAAGGTCAGATTACATCAGACTAAGCTAGAAAAAATAGTCTGACATTAAAAGGATCCCAATAATTGTCACCAAACATTTAACTTTAATTTTTTTTTGTTAAATCGTGAGATGTTTCATCAATATTATCAAATCAACCTAATTCTACACAAGTTGAAATATCCATATAAAAATCCCCATTACTGGGTGTCATCCAGACTGTAGCATTTGCAATATGGTTTTATGTAGCTGCAATTGCTTTGACTTAGATATATATCTGCAAGTAATTGCAGATCAATTTTAATGTAACTTTTCTGTAAAATCAACAAACACTATTTACTTCTTATTCTGTTTTATGTGTATTGTCCACCAAACAAAATCAGTGAAAATACTCCAATTTATTTTGACATCAAATTTCACGATGAGATCAAAGTTGCAATTTCCTTTCCAAATCTCTGGTAAAGACACTTGTCCATTCAACAGAATATATCCTAAATATTACGCTTGATTCTACTCCTACTTGCGCAGTTGACAAATGATCTAAAACGCCATCACATGTCCATCCCTTTTGCGTCCGATCACTAGGGGCCTGTCCCAATTCATCATAAAATCAATGGTTTCACGATTAAGTGGACAAACAGACAGGCAGAAAGTGGGCAATTAACCTTTTCACATGGGATTGTTTGTCGCAAATCTGTAACCACATGGAATTGCTTCCTTTTTTTATTATTAAAATACACTGTAAAAAGTGTACAACGGCAAAAAAAATTGTGTAAAACCATATATATTACCGTAAGAATATGTATGCTTTAAGTTGAAGGATATGTCTGACAGCAAGGTTGCTAGAACTATATTCTGTAAAACTGTGTAAAAAGTATGAATATAAATCATTTCTTAATTGTTATAGAAAGTGTAGAATTTCTACAGAACAATTTGACAGAACATTTCTAGTTAACTTTGCTGCTGTAATTTTTCTGTAAATACAATGCACTTTATTGTCAGTGTATAGTATTGTAAACTTGGTGATAAAGCAATGCCTTCTTCAACATGACAACTATCAATGCCACAAATCATCATACTCTACTTAAAATCATCAAACTCATTTGACAAATTTCATTTGTAACCTTCACTATGATATGCCACACAGCAGAACTTTGCAGAAGCAAATAGTTAAAATTGTCTGTATCGGTGGCATTATGCTATTTTGAGTATTAAATTTTACGATAAGATACCAAAATGCAGGTCATTAGTGGCATGCAGGGTTATAAAAGATTTGACAAATACACAGTGATGGAAGCCTAAGTGTTCTATTAGAGTCGCATCAATTTTGATAAAAGCTACTTCAAATCAACCAGAGCTTTCCTGCTGTCTTAACACAGTATACATTTTGCAAGTGATGCCTGTGTGTTTTCTTAAGAAGCTATGTTTATTCTTGCAATTGTGATGATAGCTCAATATGGAAATAAAGATAGCAAATTAGCATTGAGTGCATAAACTTGAAGAGTTACACACACATTGTACTCTGGCCCATTTCTTGGAATAGGTAATGCTAATTTGCAACCTGGCTGGACACAGCTGGTGTTACATACCCTTAAAAATGGAAAAGAAAGGATGACTTTTGTCTCTCGGGCACTATGTGATCCTGAGCAAAATCCTGAAAAACAGCATGAAACTGGCCAACATGATCCTAAGATGGGCTGGGAAAAAATTGTATGAACTTGGGCAACAAAAAAAAACCAACTACATTCGGGTAGAAAATTCTCATGCCTGCTTAGAAGTGTAATCTCAATGCATTAAACTGTGTAGTATTCCATAATCAGTACCCTGCTGAGGAGTATCCCAGAAATGCTTGTCATGAGATGGTCATCTGGGGTCATAACTATGGTCATTACACTATGCCATCTCCATGTGGTCAAACTCTGATCAGTCCTAGCTATACAGTCACGTTGCTCCATATGATCAAGCACCAGCTGGAGAAATTGATGGAGAGTAAAATAGCCCAACCTGTCATGATTATGGATAAAGCAAATACTAGGATGTAATATGTATGAGTAAGATGGATGGTTCACCATATAGGATGAGTGAAGATGCTAAAATACTTTATAGCAAATGGAATTATCAATAATGGGGCTGGGGAGGGGGAACTTATGGGAATGGTTCAGTAAATAACATTTGCTCAACCATTCTCTCTCATAAGTTTTTCAAAGTGCTGTTAAAGAAGACATTTTCATGGAACATTAATGTTTGCACTTTTGGTGTTCAACACTGCTACCACAAAAGTTAAAACACACAAATATGTCATGTGACCGAGCAAAATGAGTCAGATGTCGGGAATATTGATTTTAAGATATAGCCAATAATAGTATTCAACTTCCTTTGCATTTCTTTGTTCTGAGCAACACTTAAATGACCATAACTTAAGATCAAATGAAAATGGCACATACACTGAAATTTAAAACGTGTATGAAATTTAAAACTTTTATGTAAGAAACCTCAAAAACCTGAATTTAAAAACAAGCTGAGCATTTCAAAATCGGCAAAGCGCAAAAAATACACCCACAAAAATGACCACTTTACAGCATAAGGTAAACAACTAAAGCTAAGCCCAAAAGATATAGCACCTACCTTCTCATTCTGCCCTAGGGAATTTCTTCAAAGACCAAATGCTCTGCACAATTTTTTAAAACCTCATAAAATGTTTTTAATCCTGCCACATTTTCAGTATTATTAGAAAAAATCAAAAGCCTCGCACATCAGACATCTCAGACGTCATGAGCATGCAAAATTACAAGAAATCACATAAGTTAGGTATCTAAACAAGTTGGATTGCAAATCATGATGTACGCTACTTGCTATTCCCAGGCTCTGCACCTGTATTACTAGCATATATGTGTTTCCTTAGCAATGGGATATTCCAGTTGAAATCCATACACCCCTAATATGGAAGACATGATCTTAATCGTCCCACACAGGGAGGTGAATTTCAAATGGGGCTACCTGAATGGGTGATTCTATTTGAAATCTACTCCCTCTGAATAGGTAGTGTCTTCTATAGGGGGAATATGGATTTCAACTGGAATAGCCCCATGCAAGCTACCATTTCCCACCCCTATGAGGTCAATGATCTACATACTCTCCGAGCTCCTCGCTTGGAGGAGGTTGCAATCAAATGCTTCATAGTCAAGAAAAAATACTACTGCTTTGCATCAATGCCAAAAATCATCTTATATACCAATGCCTCATATTTGTTTGAAATGGTAAAAAGTAATAAGATTTATTCTAACATGACATGAAAAAAGAAATGAGGTCAAGCAGGCTTCCCCTTGGCAAAGCAAGCACCAACATCTAAGAACAAGATGTGTTTCTTTGTCACTTTATCCAATTATATTAAGCTGACAAGATTGCAGTAGAGTTAACCCAGTTCATATTCACTCTCTTCACGCGGGTGTCGACTGCAGACGACATGTTTCAAAAAATTGTTAAAAATTCAAAAATTTCATAAATGTAAATTTTCATGACCATATTTGGAATCAGCATGAAAAATGCATTAAAATGAGTACAAACAAGCCTAGTATTGGTTCAGTGGTTCTTAAGATAGCTCTTGATATTTTGAGAAAATATTTCAAAACTTGGACTTTTTTCCGTTGAAGCGCATGGCTAGCACGCAGAGCATTAACACACAGCTTTTAGTTTGCCAGTTGAGTGAATGGGGTTTGCTCAGTGATGACGTAGAGCCCCAGATATATTTGAGTGAGTGAGTGAGTGAGTGACTGCATACACACACCAATGTCATCTTTATTTTCACGATGTTTGCTTTATTGAAAATTTCACTTGTCACTGTTTCTATGGATATTGTTTTTTCCATGATAGGAAAACACAAATTTGACACATATGATTAAAATACACACTTGCATGCAATAGAAATATATTTGAAGGTTTGACGAAATCGGATGGTGAAATTATGTACTTGCAGTTCTAACATTTATGAACCATTGGTAAACTATTGCACTTATCACAACAGGGCCTAGATTTCGTGCCAGTTTGCGGGAATCAAAAACCATCTGAGTCACTTCACTTACTGCATGATTCAATGAAAGAAATTGAAATTGAATCATTACGA
The DNA here is from genome assembly GCF_039555335.1 of Amphiura filiformis. NCBI lineage: Eukaryota > Metazoa > Echinodermata > Ophiuroidea > Amphilepidida > Amphiuridae > Amphiura > Amphiura filiformis. The sequence continues at coordinate 67,308,203 of NC_092636.1, read as the reverse complement.
GAATTGATTCAGTGATTCTCATCGAATCTGAGGCCCTGCACAAGATACAAGGTTTGTATGTTACCATGAAGTTAGCAATTTGTAATTACATAATCCTCTCTGAACACAAAATGATCTTAAATAATAACCACAAAGATATTTTCTGGAACAAGTCATACTCCACAAATTGATCAATTTAACTCATTTTGAGCATTACATCCTCACTGCTGAATGGGATTATCAGTAATTTGTTGAATAAAAACACCTTAAAATTCATAAAAATTCAGATTTTTACATTTTTTGAACAAGTATAGATCTACTTCTGAAGCAAATGGCAAACATGAAAGTGTTCTGATAGAGACACAACCCTGACAGAACAAAAGTACTATATCCATTAGGGTGATTCACAAAAAACGAAATTGGTATTTTTCAACGGGACACCCCCTCATTTTGTTCATTTTGGTAATAAAATTATACCTGCAAAATATGAAAAAATTCAAAAAAAGTTTAGGGGTGCTACCAGTCAATGAACTTTTGTACACAAAGTCAATGGGATTTTTGTCAAAATTTCAAGCGCTTATTTCATGGCCTAAAAAGTCTACCAGGCTTGCAAAACTGAAGTAAATGTTCAATGATATACCTAACTTTGTGAAAACATGGGTTTTACCAAATTAAAGTTCATAGTTGACTGTAATAATAAAAAATGTTTCAAAAGTGCCGGAGGGAGTGTAGCTCAAGAAAAGAATACCCTGGGATATCCCCTGGAACCCCACCAGGCACCCCAAATTTATACCTTATTGAACTGAACTGTTGATAAAAAAAAGATTAAAATTCTTCACATATTAGTTTACCCCAATGGTGATACCAGCTTTTGAAATCTTATGTAATAGTAACTATCAAAATCCATACATGTATCTGTATCAGGGGTGGTCATTATGGCCATACCTGATGAAGATTTGTATTGTTTGAATTGAATGACCACAGGAAGGATTAGATTCACCATGGTTGAAAAGAAATGTATATAAATTGGGGTCACAACATTGGATAGTGGCCAGTTCAAAACTACACCTTGTGCAAGGTACTTGTGACAAGTACCATAATATTTTAGCTGTTCCAGCAATTGCCTTGCCCCAAATGTAACAGTTTTCACAAAAATGCAATTTTCTGGAAAGCGGGTTAACATTTTTACAATTTTCTTTAGCATTTATTTTAAGGACATTACTCACACTATGATCAAATATTTTTGGCACAATCAGGGAAAATTAACATGGCTTTTTTGTGTTGTAAAGAAAATGGCTCATAAATCCCATTGACTTTGTGTACAAAAGTTCATTGACCGGTAGCACCCCCTAAACTTTTTTGAATTTTTTTCATATTTTGCAGGTATGATTTTATTATCAAAATGAACAAAATGAGGGGGTGTCCCGTTGGAAAATACCAATTTAATTTTTTGTGAATCACCCTAATATCCATACTTTTTTACTTTCATATTTTCTTATCGCATGAGTGAGGCTGTCAAAGTAGATACCAAGGATAGCAATTTACACTTATATGGAGCAGGTTATTTACATGCTTTATGAGATAGACATGATCAAATTGGCCTATATATAATGTTGATACTTTGGGGATGCAGTTCAACAGAATATTGGTCATGTTTGTACAGAGAATCCCTGCTAATCCCTCGACTCATTTTCAACCACATTCAGTTGAAACAAACAATATACAAAAACACACAGATACAATTATATGATTAAATAATGACTTATTTCCCAAGGCAAAATGTCCTTATCCCTGAACTGAAAAAAAAAATCTGACAATCAATTGTGACGAACAATAATTGCTGTCTACTGCTGATAGCAGAGACAAGTTGTGATGGGATTGCTGTCTACTGCTAATAGCAGAGATAGATGTGTTGTGCGGGATTGCTGTCTTCTGCTGATAGCAGAGACATGTTGTGAAGGATTGCTGTCTTCTGCTGATAGCAGAGACATGTGACAGAATTGTTGTCTACTGCTGATAGCAGAGACATGGTTTTGATGGCATTGCTGTGTACTGCTGATAGCAGAGACATGTTGTGATGGAATTGTGACAGAATTGCTGTCTACTGCTGATAGCAGAGACATGTTGTGAAGGATTGCTGTCTTCTGCTGATAGCAGAGATATGTGACAGAATTGTTGTCTACTGCTGATAGCAGAGACATGTTGTGATGGAATTGTGACAGAATTGCTGTCTACTGCTGATAGCAGAGACATGTTGTGAAGGATTGCTGTCTTCTGCTGATAGCAGAGACATGTGACAGAATTGTTGTCTGCTGCTGACAGCAGAGACATGGTTTTGATGGCATTGCTGTGTACTGCTGATAGCAGAGACATGTTGTGATGGAATTGTGACAGAATTGCTGTCTACTGCTGATAGCAGAGACATGTTGTGAAGGATTGCTGTCTTCTGCTGATAGCAGAGACATGTGACAGAATTGATGTCTACTGCTGATAGCAGAGACATGGTTTTGATGGCATTGCTGTGTACTGCTGATAGCAGAGACATGTTGTGATGGAATTGTGACAGAATTGCTGTCTACTGCTGATAGCAGAGACATGTTGTGAAGGATTGCTGTCTTCTGCTGATAGCAGAGATATGTGACAGAATTGTTGTCTACTGCTGATAGCAGAGACATGTTGTGATGGAATTGTGACAAAATTGCTGTCTACTGCTGATAGCAGAGACATATTGCAAAGGGATTGTTGTCTACTGCTGATAGCAGATATATGTTGTGATGGGATTGCTATCTACTGCTGATAGCATATCTCCATAATGATGACCTTCTTCTCTTTATTTATTGTGCAGTTTCGCAGAAATGGTAATGTTCCCTATTTATAAATCCAGTCTTTTTAGCAAAACATGTCTGGGCCCGGTATTAATTATTCTCCTGTAAATAACACCCTGCAAATCAACAATTTTATCAAATTACGGCTCAGATTGCACATGACATGTGTTTGACAGTGTTAACTGTCTCCTTGTTTAACTAGTAGTCAAACTTTGACAATAGTGTCGTTATCATCTTGATTCGTTCTGACCCAGATTCACTTTCACTGCAAAAATCCGGATTAGGTAAAAAGTTCGTCCAGATACATAAAATGCCTATTTTGTTAGAAAATGTCCAATACATAGATGAGTGTGCTGTAAGAGGGTTCACACTCAACTCTGCATCACCTGTACAGGTACACAATACTTGTTGCAAATCCAAATTGTTCTGAATCAGTCTTCATTCAAATGAATTGATGTGAACAGATCCAATAGTTCAATTTCCCTATTCAGGTGCTCCAATAAGCATTGACGTGATGACGTCTTTTAATGCATACAGATATATATATCGGCACATTTCAAGCTTTTCCCCCTCCATATAATACAAACCGTATTTAAAGTAATGCATAATAAGTAAACTTGCTACAGGCGCAGTTTTCAGCAGCCATGTAATATGAAATGGAGAAGGGAAAAAAAAGTCTAAGGATATAAAGCTTATGCGTGTCAGGGAATACCTATTTGCGAACACAATGTAGGGAAAGTACACTTCTTTCCAAACTAACAATCATTACAAGATTGACAAAATCACTTGTGACAACTCAGAGAACAGTTGTAGTGGATTCATGTGTTGGAAAAACATCCTTTTTTATCAACAAAGTGGAATCATGTCTTAAAAAAGTTAAGCACCAACTCAAGTATGCTAGCCTAATTTGGTTAGAAGTGATATAACACATAATCTGCCAAGTTCTCAGTTAAACTGTGGATAAGTAAAACAAATCTAAAGATCTCTCTAGAAATTGTTTTTAGAAAATCCTGTAAACGATGAGATTTGTGTAAACTATTCTCTTCACTGTCAGTATTTGGCTCCAGGTTGTGACCTTCGACCTTTGACAAACAATAAGAGCATAAAATGGGAGATACCTTTATGTAAGTGGAATGAGACAGAAATTCATAGTTCTGAAATTAAACGCAAAAAGCATGAAAACAAACCTTTACCAAAATTCCGCGCTATATAGTATTTCAGAGCAGGAGTAAGTTATGACATAACACTATAGCTCAAATAAAAGCAATATTCTGCTTTGACAAAATCTCGAACTTTAAAGATGCTATCTACTCCAATTATCAGATTATAGTCACATGCTCAAATTTAGTCTACGCAATTTTTGGGAGAATTCCTTGAGCAGATAGCAAATAATCCCCAAATGTGTTGATATTCATGAACAAATCAGCTCATAACTCTTCCCTAGGCATTTTAATCAAATATCAGCATAAAGATCAGTTCCTGTGCAATTATAATAGTATCAAAGTCATGTTTGATAAAGGCAAATATCCATATTGGATAATCAGTTAAGACATCCAGGTGTTTAAAAAAGCCTCTGCTTAAAGTCACATTCGAAAATTACCTATAACCAATAAAGTGCTACTCAATACTGAAAATTGTTAGTTTAAAAATTGCATCTTATTTTAAATTTCAAAAATTAATTAATTTAAGCACACTTGTTTGAATCTACACTTCTAAAACCCTTTTATTAATGTTTATCATCACTAATGTCCTATTACCTATGTGCATACTATGAACAACCATGCAGCACACATCTACATGTAGCATACCGTCTAGTTTTGTTTCTCAATCAGAGCTCAACAGAGTAGTAATCTTATCTGTATAGAACTACATGGACATCTGCCGATGGGATATATAGTTACTAAACCCTTTGATCTCAGGGCCTGGTAACGCACATATTCATTACTCAACACCTTCACTAACTAGTCTTAAATCAATCATTGTGTTACATAACGTTTTCACAATGTGTAAAAGCAGTGGGTTCTTGTTGCCGCTATTGTTGATACGGCTAAAAAAAGGCTAAAAATCACATTTGATTCCCTGATAATCTGCTAATTACATATAGATGAAAGTTGTTGTATAGGGAGGTTTCATGTACGCCACGGGTCACTCGCCAAGGAGACACAACAACGATATTGGAGCACGTGAAAATGAAATATCACCTACAGAGTGCTAATATTCCTTACAAAGCATGGGTTTGAATAACGCGCCAAAGATTCACAGAGGATGATAATAGTTTGTTTGTCCTCAACCACACTTGACTGACTCTCAATGCAGGTCATTTTTATCAACCTTTTAACCTTTCGTGCAAGCGCCCTATAGAATACCACTGAAATAAACACAATCATAGATGACGCACAACAACAAGCAGTAGTTCCACAGCTTTTCATAGCTTTGCAAATGCAAATTATGGTGGAAAATCTTTACCTGGCCAGAATTATTAACAAAATTAGAATTGAAAAAAAATGAGGAACAAAAGCCTAAATCACCTGGAACAAAAAAAAAGTGGCTAAGTCAAGAATACTAAGAAAACAGAATCTTCTTAATACTTTTGCACACCAATCCAGATCAGAGAGCATTTTTTATCATTCAAGTCAGCTTTGCTTGTTAAGCCAATGCCATTGGTTCTATATTTCAGACCTATACTTCAACAGATTTGGACACTTATCTTTTAGGAAGTTAAAAGTAATTTTTTATTTCTTCCATGGTCCAGGTACACGCTGGTGATCGACGATCGCATAGAAGTGGCAAGGTCTCCTCCCCTTCTACGCACTGACGACTAATGGGTCAACCGCCTTATTGTCAAGACCGTTGATCAGCCAATCATTATGATTGTTTATCACTTCTATGTTTACGCTTGTGTATGCTTGGTGCCCAGCCCAGACCACAGAAGAAATAAAAAATTAACTTTAATGCATCACATTGTTTTGGTGTTCCCATAAGATTCCTTTATATTATGTCAAATATTCTTCTACCTTTCTTACTGTGTTCCTGATTGGTTAGTTACATGATACAATCATCTGACTAACCAATCAAAACCAGCTAAATCCTCTTCAGCCCTACTCAGTATGCTCACAATTCGGCTGGTACTCAGTTGTAAAGTGCCATGCGGTTAATTATGAAGACTAGGGATGGAGCTCACATTTACCAATATTTGAGCATAAATATGAGCATACTTTCCATTTACCAATCTCGAACTCTCAAGGTCAGCATGTTGCTACAATAAATTAAATAAACACAAATAAATGATCTATCAATTTTATCCACCCTGTTGCAAAATAAATATAAAAAAGTTGAACCACCTGACTATGGCAGGTCAAATAACCACAATTTAAATGTTTTGTTTTGTAATATGAAGCACAAAAATCATGAAAAATTCCCCTTTTCAGCAAAAATATGACAACATGTAATGGAAACATCTAGAAAGCACCTGCGCAGCAAGGTAGCATTCCATGGCAGTAAATGTCAAGACTTTCTAAATACATACTCATCTCATAACTCATAGAGTAACAAAATGCAAAATCCATAGCCACAACTTTTTAGCTATGAAATTTAAACCTGGTTGCTGATGACTTGTTTTTGAAGGGATCCCAGTGTATGGTAAAGACAAGCAGTCATTATTTGGAAATGTAAACCTGGTTGGATAATGGTTTTCAGAGGGAAAACTTATGGGTTAGTACAACAAGGCTCTATATGCTATAGCTGCCATATATACATTTGACAATTTCTGCATTCTATATTGTACATATCTAAAAAATATGACACCTGGCAGCTATTGCAGATTGGGTTTTCTTTGCAGTAATTCCTTGAAATGTTTGTACGGGATATGTAGGATTAGGCTGTCTGTCTGGGATGGAAATGGCTAGGATAAAATATGCTAATTTGATTTGTGCCATAATAGCGTTGGTACCTTATATTTTCATATAAGATGTGTATTCAAGCAATGCGGGTGTGCGTAGGTGTGCATATGTCTGAAACCTAATACAAAATATTTCTGTTAAAAGCTGATGAATTGAGTTTTTTGTCACTATTTAATAGAACATGCCAACTATCACCCAGGACTGTCACATATACAATTAAGGGATGCAGTAACTCTTAGCCAAATCCTGTCTCTGATGGATGTATTGTGTGTTAATGGGCTATTAAAACACACAAAACAAGGAGGTTCTCCTCAAACCACTTGTTGGGAAGTTCTTGTACCACTAATTATGTAAATTTTCTACTTAAATATGCATATTTTTCACCGAAAACATATGTGCACAAAGCACAGCTGAGAACCCTTCCTCCCATCAGTTGGCGTCTCCATACGCCTATCAGATCCCGGAAAACAGCTCCGGACAGCTGGACAGACAATAAAGTGGTTAATAGGTTTCTTCCTTAACAGCGTTCAAGGCAGACAGAAAAGCCACAGTGTCTTCACAATTTTCAGACAGTTATATTAAATCATGTACATTTATACTGATACAATGAATGTCAACAACACCTGATCCTGCCTATACAGGAAACATAAAACTTGTAAACATGAGCAACCGTTTCCGTCAATGAGCAATAAAAGCCTCTTAGATAGCACTCAGAATTTGTCTTTAAAAGCAAGATCTTCGATGTTTTTCAGTTTCATAGCACACAACACAACAAATTAACCAGAAGCAGTACCATCCTAAGCCCTGATCAGAAAACATAAATTATGCCTGGCATGCAAAACTGTTCATCAAGAACAGGAGATTTGGGATCTTTTTACACCAGGAAATTGAAAATTCAGGGCTGTTGAATGTTTAGTACAAATACCTGTGGGATTTTATTTCAGTTTATTTTTCTTCAACAACTTAAATTCTAGGCTCAAAAGTGTGCAAGTAGGCAAAACTATTTTATACCGTGATTAACCAACTTGGGTATAGTGCCCTGAAACCAAATAAACTAGTTTTTTGCTTTTCAGTAACATCACAAAGCCTCTAAGCAAGCATCCCAGTCACTTGGTAATTCTTAATGATCATCCCCAGGACTCCACAGAGCACAATTTAAGTGTGGATTTAATGGTACTAGCTTCTTCACTCGTACTCCCCGAAAGAGACCCACCAAAACACAGACCAAATCATAAGATATATAGCATTTACCATGTTTGCTAACAGAACTGTATTCAGAGCACTACTGTATTGTGTCATATGAAGTGCCCCAGCCACTTTGTAACTCTTAATGATCATCCCCAGGACTCCACAGAGCACAAATAAGTGTGGATTTAATGGTCTATCAAAATCAATCATCTATAATTGTAAGACTCAAGTATTGGGGACACAGTCTACATCTTAACCCTAACAGGACCAAGTACTACAAAATACTACTTGATATATGCGCTGTTCGTGTGTGCATCCCACGTGGTGTGATGACGCAATCGCCCTAAGTGATATATAGGCACGGTTTCGCTGGCCAGCGAAGCCCAAGACCTGTGGCAAGGTGTCGCCGACCCAGTGCTTGGCATGTAAGGGGTCTCGGGTTCGAATCCCACCCAGAGCAAACAACTTCTTTCTTTCTTTTCTCTCTTTATTCCTTCCTTCTTTCCCTTCCCGTCGCAAAAAAGCCCTGAGGGGGTTAGGGTTAAGCCAAACAAAGCAGAGCAAAGCATGTTTGAAATGTTATTAATTTGAAATCACCACTTTTGACAATGAATATTAATGATGTATATCCAATGATGGAAAGGGTGTTATGATTGATATACCTTTGATCGAGACTCACCATGACATGTATCAATGTTTAATTCACATTAAGACAATACCATTAACACTTCATGCCACTAGGATTGCTTATACAGATAGATACCTTATCTACCATACTATCCCCATGTCACTATGACTGAAAATTTACTGTGTTATAAATTCAAGGTGTCAAACAAGGTTTTAACTGTGTAGATGGATACACTTCAGAAATGTCATAGAATGTAAATATTGCCCCTATGGCTATAACAATATTTTTAAAAAACTTGTTGTCATCTGGAACTCAAGAACTGAAGTAGAACTTGTGGTGTCATACAGCACGGCCATGATTTCTTATTTCACTTAAGGTGTCATTACAGCTAGTATCTTGACCTTAGGCAAATATGCAACATATGATATCAGTACCATAGTCACTTACAATCACACATCATCGTCTTTTCAGCAGTACATGTACTTAGTATATTCATCAAAGTTAAATTACGATGGATGATTACATGCAATCACTTACAAATTATGTTGTAGTTTCTTGGTTCTTTTAAAGTGCTTATATATTCTAATATTATAACAGACAAATTTATGTGGTTTTTTTTCCTTACTTTTGTCCCCTGAAATGTTTTCACAAACATTATGTGAAATCTATTTCAATCTACAAATTTAAGGACAACCAACCACTAAAAACTGCCTGAGATGCTTATTTTTTTTCTTCAAAAAGGAAATCAATCATCCATATTTGTTGCAAACTCCTTTACATTAAGTTACATGATTGATGAAAACAGATAAGTACAGAATCTGTAGATCCTACTATAATTACAAACAGTTATTAATTGATATTGTTAACTGATTATGATAATTGATAATGCTGTAACACCATTATTAAAATACTGGCATTGTTGTATTAACATGGGATTATTAATTACAGGAAAATGTCACAGGATTAAATGGTTACAATATCTTTGAAGCATTGCAAAGATACTTCATCTTAGTTTCAAAAGCAATTTAATGTGGATTATCATAAATTTTTATGATTTATCTGCTCATTCCCTAGAAATAGGATTATGTAGTCTGAAGTCTGTATATCTAAAAAGAACATGGCTGCACTAATACTCATTCTTAAGTTATGGTTATTCCTTAACCTTCTCCACATGAGTTTCTTTAATATTCTTTAAAATTCAAAAATTCATAATTGTACACTTTCATGACCATCAACATGAAAAATACATTACAATGAGTACAAACAAAGCCAGTATTGGTTCAGTGATTCTTGAGGTAGCTCTTGATATTTTGAGAAAATATCTCAAAACTTGTTGAAGCCTATGGCCAGCATGCAGAACATTAAAAATTGTAAGCAGTTTTCACGCAGACACAAACCTTAATTGGAACATGTATTGCATATTGAATACATTTCTTGGAAATTGTCATACCTGTATTAAACTTAATAATGAAATGTTAACAAAGATGTAATTTTTAATTTTGACACAAAATGACAACTTGGTCTCAAAATATGCATAAATTTTAGTTACCACCACCCAGTTACATCCAAACTTTATATCTTTTTGGTGCTCTTCCTCATCTAAGTGCATTCAGAAATGTTCCATGAAACAAAAGTTAATCAAAATTAAAGATGGAATAAAAAGAATATTATCTAGGCAGAAATCAAAAGAAGTCACGAACTAAGAAGTAAAAGAAATCAAGAACTATGAACTTTGTGAATAACTTCTGTAGGTAAAGGCAACAGTCATTCTTACATGGATGCTATTTTCACAACATCCCCTTTGGCATTTTGTTAGATCTAAGCCATTAGTTTTGTATTATTATGATTTTTGTGACTTCTGACATTTTGGAAATTAGCAGTTTCATTTTCACTTAGCATTACCAAAAAAAAAATGTTATGAAGATCTCTTGCATTATTACATTTTGTGCATGTTTACGAAGGTTACAGTAAAAATTTCCATGTTGATTTAATAAATGATGTGAAAAATTAATCTGTTCAAAACTTTGAGTACAAGTATGATGTGAGTAGGTATGCCCTACTTATTCATGACTGTTTCACAAGTGTTAGTAGACACAGAGGTATTTAGAGCAACCATATGTAAGATATGCCCTTCACATACCAAGTACTTCACTCAAAGATTTCTGTCTCTGTCTCCAGATAGTTTAATAAACACATGCTCTCTTGTTCCCCCGTATTTTCTCTCTCGCTCCCTCTCCTTTTCTTTTCCAACTCATTATTTCTTTTCTCTGTCAATCACAGAAATTCAACTTAGATGAGATGACTAAACACATAGGGACTGGTCTATTGACATACTTGAGGAAACAACATACAGGGTGCCCCTGAAATAACTGTATTGTAGGAAACTTTCATTTTTGGGTATTTTATTGTCTGAACCAAAGATAACTAAATATTTGATGTGGTTGAGAAATATACCTGCTGTCACATTCTTGAAATATAAGAATTTTTACGAAAATATCTCATTTCCAATCCATTTCACGGAGTCAAATATCAATCAATGACAATGGATACCTTAAGGCCAGAGTAATGGAAGACACATTCGTCCACGCCCGAATTTGAGATTTCTTGATATTTATCAACACTAAGATGTATTCATTCACTTGAAACTGATAAAATACAACTTGTTAATTTTTACACGTATTTTTTTTTTTTTTTTTTCACTCTTTTCAACTCTAAAAGTCACATGGCTCAAGACAGCTTAGTAAATTGGCGGAAATAATGAGTCAGAAATGCGTGAATGCGAAATATTGTAATTTACTGCTATGAATCGCGTCAAGCGTGACGCCAGCGTTAACTCTCTGCGTATGTCCAACGCATTCAAGGCGATTCGGTATGTTTTAGCGCCGGCAAATGCGGTGTAAACAAAACACAAATTTGCAGTCAAAATGTCACTTAGATTTTTTAATTATTTTGAATTTTGGCGCACTAAAAGCAGACATTATCAATTCATTGTTGCAAAAAGATGCATATTAAGACCATGCACCAGGTACAGCTTTTACAAGCGTGAAAGTCTTGCCGTTTTAAAATATAAGGACATTTTGTGCATAATTTTGACATTTTTTACTAAAACGTCGATTTTCATAGTTCACTTTTGACAATATTGCACGATTTTTGTGACAAGATAACTCGAAAAATATGCAAGCAAAAGGTAAACTTTTTGCACTATCGTTTAGAGTACATCAAAGTCTAGGGAAGGTTTTCTCATTTTTTCAAAATATTTGTTTTAAACAAAAATATACACCATTATGTGCAATTTTTAGCTGAATAGAATGACAAAATTGCTTTTTTCACATGTTTTTTAAAAAAATCGAAAAAAAAGACGAATTTAAAAAAAAAAAAAAAACCTTCCCTAAGTTCATGTCTCTTCTCCGTGAAAAACTAACTGATGTTTTTTACTCCGTACGGATTTTTTTTTAAGTTGTCACAAAAAATTGGGGTAAAAAGTGATTTTTTGTGATTTTATCAAAAACTCGAGATATTTGAAAAAATCTGACGTCACCATGGGATTCCTTGACTCATTTCCTTTCCAAAAATGTATAGTTTTATATACTTTGGATATACAATTCAGAAATAATGATGCTCGAAAAGGTCCATGTTCTCTCCCATTACTCTGCCCTTAAGTGCAGTGATTGTTTAGTTCTGTCTGGTAGGCATCAAAATCAAATTTTCAAAAGTTTCCGATTATACAGTACTTTCAGAGACATCCTGTCTGACCACTTCGCTGTTCAATAGCCTTATTGAACTATATCTGATTTGGCACCATTCTACTCAGTGGTGTAGCACCATAGGGGCACAGGGTGGGTGGTGGGGGAGGTGGGCTGCCTCCCCAAATCAATTGCAGAATGTAGTAAATCTCAATCATGGTTAGTGCCCCCCTAATAAGATGACCCACGCTATATGCCACTGATTCTACTAAGGCATGGGATGGGTCCTCAACAAAACGTGATGCATGCACATACATATACTGACTGAGTAAGGAACAATGACCATTGCCGGCCAACAGTTTGATCATGATGTCACATCTCACCTTACCTGTAGCAATACAATTTCAAGTAACTTTCAACTACTCTCAACAGAGAACTCAATATCCTATAAGTGGTGTAAGTATTGGTGGTTATATGAATGTCTTGGTAGAATGGCCAGACAGACAGATGGTGTTTAGACTGCAGCAAGTTTTATTTGCTTTCTTGCAAGTCACATCTATTTTGAATGCATGCTTTGGATGTTACCTGTTATTGTGTTTCATGTTTTGAGCTACGTTCAATATGAAGCACATATTGATGGGTATTGAGCACAGCTTGGACTAACATCTACTGTGCATATCAAAGAAAGTGTGTTTCTAATATTTTCTAATGCATTTATTGTTAAGCCACCCTCTAATTTGCATAATTAATGAGCTAATTTACATAAATACCAATTAATTAAGCTAAAGGCATATTGATCAGTGATTGATGGGGAGAGGGGAAGGGCAAGTCATTGTTGTAAATGTTGTTTGTTCATAAACAAAATCTACATCATTTCCATGATCATTGCAAATTCTGCACGGAATTACGACAACGTGTACCAAGTGTTCCATGTACTTTTTTCCAAGATAGTAGTTTCACCTGATATTGGTGACGTTTAACTGTGAGAGTTCTGAATATGAGAAATTTCTACCCGGAATGAGCCATTTTCCCATTGAAAATTAGTGTATTAATTGAACCTTAAGACACACAATCAGGAGCAAATACCAGGTAATTGACATGAGGTTATCCTTGCGTGTACTGCCGTGTAAAATTGTCACACAAGACAATTGCCTAGTGTGTTCCACCCAAATCTAGACCCAAGACCTTTAATCAGTACTGTATGTCAAAATAACACTTCATAATAGGTAAATAGTCAACATGACAAATATACAGAAAAACATTTTATATACAGCTGCTTGTAGTAGATGGCACGAAGCAGCTTTTCAACACTTTCACATAAAGATGTTCTAGCAACCACATGATGATATTCAAGTCAAGACAAAAACACACACCACAAATCCTCTTGTAAGGTGGTGTCAGGTTGTAAATTGGTTTTGACACCAGTCAATGTTATATTTCACTAACTGTGACAGTTAACTTATATGTCACTATTTGCAAGCTACACAATTCCAGTTCAAAAATAGGTTTCCTTTCCCATATTTGGATATTTTGATCCAATTCTGTGTTTATTACTTTTACAAGAGTTACAGTTACCTTGTGTAAAAGAAAACATAGCATTTATTAGTAAGTGGTTGAATAATTTCTTCAGGGAGATTCATCAAAATTGAATTCAGATATTTCATGTGTGGATAACGTGAGTTGTGATGCGGAGTAGCAGTTTGTACATGAAGAACATGAGTGATATATCTGCTCTCCCGCAATAACATTGAGATAATAAAATTTCCTTATTGCAAAGGCGTACGATATTGATTTAGTATGTTAAATTCGGCAGTACATGTTACAAGACTACTCGGTTCAGTTTTGACTACGTGACTGTCCAATATGCCACACTTTTCACAGCGTTTTGCATCTACGGCAATTGGAATCTAAGTTCTGCCATTATAATTTTCTTTCATTATCCACTTATTAATTAGCCTCATCTCTACCAGCATCAAGTTTCATTTTCTTTTCCCTTATTTTTCAATAATTGTTTTTCTTTCATTCAGTGTACAGACTCATTCGGAATCCAGAAGGAAGAAGTTTGCTGAAATACACAAGCCCTTGCTCCATAACCTACTATTCGCACCATATGCTGGCAGTTTATACCTTATACAGTTGCTTGTAATTCATAACCTTACAATAAAATAGATTTATTCATGGTTTGGTTATCAAGTTCCTCAAAGTTGAATATTGCAATATTCATATCTCAATTTTGTACCCTGGTAACAAGTGCTTCATTTGTAGGTCACAATCGTATTTCATGTCAGGAAAAATTAAATTTGGTACTCACTGTGAACCTTGTTTATTACTTTTACCATGTGATGCACTGAGATCTTGTCAATATTTACAGTATTAATATCCGCCAAGTTTAGATAATGAAAACCCCAACATGCTTGTGTGCCCTAATACAGTAAGATGACTTGATTTACCAAGGTCCCTTGTGATGGGTGACCAGGCACTTGACAAACATGTTGGACATACACTGGATAAACACAACCACACATACTGGTGGCTCTAGGCTTGTTCAGACGATCACTTGTAAAGTCGCTTGCAAGTACATTTGAATGTAAACTTGCATTTAGTGCCCGTCTAAACGCACTCGCATGTAGCTACATGCAAGTTACAAGTGACGATTTTACATGTAAGATATCTTACATGTAGCGAGCTACATTCGAATGTAAGGCCAGTGTGAACAAGACTTGCATGTAAACTCGCATGTAAGCATGACCTTGATGACCCAATCCTATTCTGATTGTGCAAAATCATGACATAATTTATCAGTGAAGGTCATGCTTACTTGTGAGTTGACTTACAAGTAAGTCCCGTGTGGACACACACTCGCTTGTAGCATAATTTAATTGCTGACTCGCTTGTAAGTTACATTCGAAAGTAGGCTACCGTCTAAACACACCTTCTGTTTGCAAATAATGAAATTCCCTTGGCACTGAACATGATATCTCTATATATAGGTTGATGTGGGAGAGTGATCTGGAATAGTGAATGTGATGATAATATGTAAACATATCATATTATCATTATTATGTATACCGTAGATAGACTATGTGAGACATGATCTGATCCACTCAGTGTGTGTGAAATTCAGTCATAAAATTTCCTAGAAAGACAGATTAATAATGCTCAGAACTCATTTATTTATATGTAGTATGAAGTTATGACACATCCAAATGCTCTTTTGATTATGTTTTGTTCAATTCCTCCTCAAGTTTGCCTTTTCCTATTCAACCATCAGATTTAGGACTCATGGGATCACATGATGTCACACATTTACATGCTATCTACTGAAGACGGCCTTGTGTAAAAATAATGTCAGTGTTATAGCAGATTCACATTAGTTGCTTATCTACTGGAGATAGCTTAAAGGAGTATTTCGTGATCCTAGCATCCTCTTTTTATGACATTTTTCTGTAGATATCCACAAAAAAGCTTATTCCCGAAATTTCAGTTGATTCCGATTTTGCATTTGCGAGTAAAGGATGATAATGTGTTTCACACTGCTCCATAGACCACTATGCTGTCAAATTTGACCATATTTTGCTAAACAAATTAATCTGCAAGAATTTGTTTGTACATAATGTAGCCAGAGGTTTCCAGAAGTATAAATATCTCAACTTCTTTTGAGAAAGGTGTGGGGATGAGGCTGTGAATCACAAAATGCCCCTTTGAGTATCTACCATGGATAAACATATCTAGACATTACCTTTAACTGAATGTGTAAGTACATGCATGTCAGGTGGAACATTAATTTAGTATGGGCAAATTGGTTATGCTGTCATCAACTGACATGATGAGGCTTCATATTAGGGATGACCAATGAACCATCAACTTGATTAGAACACTCCCATAGACATGCAGGGAGCTCAACTGTGCACTGCTTGCACAGACATTTCTAAATTGAGCTCATTCTTTTATTTTTCATAATTTTTCTGTAAAAATTGGAGATGTTAATGCCAATTATGTTTTGTAACTATCCTGCAAATTACAGCATCATAACTTATTTGGTTTTTCTGTAAGTGTGAGTCAAAATTGGTCCATCGCCACAGTGCGCTTTAATTGCCAGTGGCCCAGTGCAGCACTGCTCAGAATGGCACAAAATATTCAGATGAAAAGATCAGGTGAACACCTTGACCTACTGAGATGTAATTTGGCAGAGTTGTTGTTATTACCTCTATCATACCCTCTGTAAAAAGGAAAAAAAAACGGACAAGTAGATCTCGAGTTAAAAATTAAATCACCAGCTTCCCTTTGGAATTTCCAAACACCTTTCGAATCATGTTAAATAGACACCTTTCTGAACATAAATGTGAAGTTTCATGCTCATTTGTTGTATTATTCACCTGATCTCAACCCTAAACATTTTCTTATATTTATACCATCTGCACTGACTTGCTGCTATACACGCACAGGAGCTGTACTTAAAATACGCCTAATCAATAATGAGTCTTTCACTCCATTGTTAAAGTACTGTGCTCCCAGTAGCATATGGAGTGACCAGGCCCTGGAGTGTGATGGTTTTGTAGCACATGACAGTATTCATTCAAGCCTATCAAGGTCTGTTATTAGCCACTTGCTGAATGGCTGGGCATTATCAGCTATCAAAGAGATACCTTATGCTGCTGCCAATCACAATAGAGGTTAAACATTTTGTTAAAACCCCAGAAGTGATATCAGGACAAAGCTGTGCATGTTGGTACTTGATTGTTTGGATTCCTATGTTGAAAATCCCTTGTAGTACATTAGTATTTTTCTTATGTGTAGTGTATATTGTTGTGGAAAAAAAGTTCACCTGGACTTTTGATTTTGTGCCACTTTGGCCATTATGGATGATTTTTGGCAAATGTTTTCTAAAAGCACGATTTCAGTGCCTCGGTTTGAAGAAATACTTAATGCTATTGACTAGTAAAGTGCCATTTCATAAGAAACCCTTTGATACTTTCACAATATGCTTGTTTCATGTTTCCATATATATTAAAATAAAGAAATATAAAAGGTAAATATATGCTATACCAATTTTGCTCACATTGCTATATTTAGACTTTGTCAATTTATTTCGTTCCAATGACCGGTCGAATGGGAAACTTTGAAAATTCATAATTCGAAAAGTTTTTGACCGATTTTGACCATTTAACCACCAAAATACTTCTGTTGATGAGTTCTTTCCAGAAAACAATCTTTTGTAGCAAAAGGGCAACATGAAATTATGATGGTCATCCCTATTCATATTGACATATTTTGAAATAAATGATATATGTTGCATGTTGCAGTAATTTTATACTGAAAATAACTTCGAGCAGACACATCAATCAATAATTGATCATTCCCTTGTTTGCTAGCAAGAAGGAAGATACAGAGAAAAGTTGTTTTCTCCACCCCAGTTTTGAACCACTGATGCCTCCGGTGCAAAGGACAAGCAAGAGGGCAGTAAGCCACATGTGTGAGCATTGAATAGCTAACAATTTTGTGTGTACATGTGATTTCTGATCATTGCGCATTCTGATCGTGTGGGATGCTTGGGCCTGCAGTTACTTTGTGCTGTTGCATTTCCTTCCAATTTTAAATTTGTTTTTCTATACTCAAAATGCTGAAATAATACTAGTAATAATTGTCAGAAAGGGTTTCTGTCCATTTTTAGCTGAAATAACAAGGTAAAATGAAAGAACCCCTACTGGTTATTTTAGCTACTTAACTACTTAAAATAATCTGCTATCTACTGACGATAGCTTCAATCACTCACATCAATTCATTGTAATATATTCAGTATATAGCAACACTTATCTGCTATCTACTGAAGATAGCTTCAAACACTCACATCAATTCATTGTAATATATTCAGTATAGCAACACTTATGTGCTATCTACTGCAGATAGCTTCAAACACTCACATCAATTCATTGTAATATATTCAGTATATAGCAACACTTATCTGCTATCTACTGCAGATAGCTTCAAACACTCACATCAATTCATTGTAATATATTCAGTATATAGCAACACTTATCTGCTATCTACTGCAGATAGCTTCAAACACTCACATCAATTCATTGTAATACATTCCGTATAGCAACACTTATCTGCTATCTATTGAAGATAGCTTCAAACACTCACATCAATTCATTGTAATACATTCAGTATTATAGCAACATTTATCTGCTATCTATTGAAGATAGCTTCAAGTTTCAAGCAATCACATCAATTCGATGTAATATATTCAATGTAGCAATACTTATCTGCTATCTACTACAGATAGTTTCAAACACTCACATTAATTCATTGTAATAAATTCAGTGTAACAACACTAATCTGCTATCTACTGAAGAGAGTTTCAAACACTCACATCAATTCATCTAACATGTAATACATTCAGTATAGCAACACTAATCTGCTATCTATTGAAGAAGCTTCAAGTTTCAAGCAATCACATCAATTTGTTGTATTATATTAACTGTAGCAACTTATCTGGAATCTAATAGCTTCAAGCTTCAAGCACTCACATCAATTCACTGTAATATATTCCAGTATATAGAGACCCTCATCTGCTATCTACAGAAGATAATCAATGCACACTTGTCACATGTGATATATTCAATGTGACCGTACAAACACTGCCTGCTATCTCCTGAGTTAAAGTTCCATAAACAAGTAATAAAATAGACCAACCAGGGAGACCAACTTATGTGGAAGGAAAAGCAAAGGGAACCACACAGATTTGTTCCCAATTTCCCAATGAATATGTAAAATATCTCATTTACTAAAAAGGAAAATACAAAAGAAAAGAACAAAATCAGGATGCCAATAAAATCTAAAAGTTTGCATATAGTGTATTATCATGCAAGATTGGGTTTTTCACATTTCATATTTTTTATCACTTACATACAACAACAATGACACACTTCATCTGGTTTTAAGCAAGGAGGAGACAATGTCACACGCTAGTGAAAACAAGATGGTGTTGGTGAAAACAAGCTGCATGTTTGTGAACAACTTCTGTGTAATAATGTAAATGAGGCCATGCACGTGTGCACTGGAATTGCACTCCATATCAATGCAGCACATTAATGGGCCAACCCAACCTGTAAAGTGCAGTGCCCAGATGTACACCCAGCCTATGATATACCTTTCTTACAAACTGTTGGTCACTGAACTAGTTTACATTATGTATTGAGGATTCAGCTGTTGCTACATAATAAATTGGATAAATTGGTCAGACCCCTAGACAGGTGCATGCCACACCAACGCCACCAGGTTATCAATTTGTTACCAGCCAAATAACAATTCCAATGTTGGGGGCAAATTACACATGGCAAGATACTTGGTGAAATCAAAATGAAGCAACTGAAAAAAATCCAAACATATTGTGCTTTTCTCCTGTGGAATTCCCAGTTAATATAGTTAGCTGACACTTTATATTATTAAGTATATTTGTATTATTACTATCCATTTTCACCTAAAATCATCAAATAAAACCATTCAATTCTATTCGATTTGAGTACAATTTCTAATCTGGTTTTAAACAACTCCTCATGTTTGTTTTGGAAAGAATTTAATTTTGAAAGAGCAGGTGCAATTTTACAGCACAATTAATGTGATTTTTCTCTCCAAAAGCAAGTTTCCTTTCAAATTACGACCATCGTCTTTTACCTTGAGAATAATAGCCCAGTGTGCCACACTAAGTTACTATTCACCATGATTGATGCTGATTACATCTTTAAATAGTGCGATGAGAATAATGGAAGTAGCCTCGGCACAGTTAAGAACGATGGATAGGAGAAAAAAACAAGATGTGATACGAGGATATCACTTGTCTCCTCCACAGATGCTACTGCAATCTGTCATGATTGAGAGCCCAGGAGATTAATGCTAATAATGGAGAGTGCCTTACTCAATGAGAGAGAGAGAATGAAAAAGAGAGAGAAATATGTTGGGTGAGAGAAGAGCACTGGTAGATGGATGAGAGAAAAGATGAAATTGGGGAGAGGAGAATGGGAGGGACGAGAGGAGAAAAGAGAAAGTGTGAGAGAGGGACAAAGAGCGAGACAGAGATAGATATAGATCAAGACGTATCAATGGATGGAGGGGAGAGAGATGACTGGATGAAGGGAGGGAGATGGAAAATGAAGAAAGAGGGTGGGAGAGAAAGAGAGAGAGCGGGGGGAAGAGAGTGAGACAGAGAGTGAAAAGAGAGAGAATGGGATACTGAAAATGTGAAATAAGAGATAAAGAGAGAGACATGGAGAGATATATTGATGATTGTGCCACATACCAGGTGATGAAAGCATGCAAATGACCAAGTAGTGTAATGAATTCAGGGCCCAATGATTTGCATGAAATAAGGAAGCAAATTGCGCAAAAAAATGGTAATATTTGCCAAAATAGCCAAATTTACTGGAATCGCACAGAAAACAGCCAATTACGCAGGGAAATTGAGCGGGAAATAGCTTATTTGCAGGTATGCACCGAGTTTTGATGAACAGTGCAAGGTTTACATCCACCGTTGTAAAAAAACCCTATAGTTTGCTCAAATTTGTCATGAAATTGGTGGATTGCTTGGAAAAAGTCAAATTACGTAGCGACAAGCATGTGGGATTTTGCACAACAAAAATCATTGGTCCTGGTAATAATTAAGGTTCTGTGTTACAGTAGACTTATTTCCTTTCTAGTTCTAAATGACATGTGTTGATGGAGGATGTTGTTCACTGGTTGGTCTCAAATGTGGAGAATCGGATGTAAAAACCAATTTTCATAATAGGTATGATCTGAACACTTCCTGTCATACACATGACATGATCATTGTATAATCTATTCCTATGTAGCCTAAACCTGATAGTAAAATATGCCTGTGATTGTCACAATGAAAGAGAGAGACAGAGAGCGAGAGAGATAGGGAGAGTAAAACAGCAATGCTATAGTGTGTCCTGTCTCAAGTTCAGAGCTGTTGAGTGTCATCAGTGCGTTTACACAGTTGCTTCACCAATGTATGGACAAAATTGCCCTTCTGTGCATGTGTATACACCACAGGATTAGGTTAGTGCACACAATTTTGAAACTGCCAAGGCGAAATCCAACATGGCGTTACTCTCAACTTGAGACAAGACACAATACACAAGATACTGCACCAGCAATCTTTTGAAAAAAAACTTGCTACAAATGTAGCAGATGTAATGACCAAAAATATTTGATTCTAAGGCACATATTAACGAGTTTTAGCCTTAGGAACATCAGAATCATTTCACATATTTAAACTACTATTCTGGCACAGGTTGTAATGTATGTTACTTATCCAAACAGCAGAAGAATGTACATAAGTATTGCTATACTGAATATATTACAACAAATTGAAGTGAGTATTTGAAGCTATCTTCAGTAGATAGCAGATAAGTGTTGCTATACTGAATATATTACAATGAATTGATGTGAGTGTTTGAAACTCTCTTCAGTAGATAGCAGATAAGTGTTGCTATACTGAATATATTACAATGAATTGATGTGAGTGTTTGAAGCTATCTTCAGTAGATAGCAGATAAGTGTTGCTATACTGAATATATTACAATGAATTGATGTGAGTGTTTGAAGCTATCTTCAGCAGATAGCAGATAAGTGTTGCTATACTGAATATATTACAATGAATTGATGTGAGTGTTTGAAGCTATCTTCAGTAGATAGCAGATAAGTGTTGCTATACTGAATATATTACAATGAATTGATGTGAGTGTTTGAAGCTATCTTCAGTAGATAGCAGATAAGTGTACTGATCTTCTCCTGATCAAAAACATCCCAGAAATAACCACAACTGCACAGGCACTACAACTGCACAGACACTCAAAACAGTCATCAAGGATTTTCTATAAAATGTACTGATTTACATATTAAGCACCAACGTTGCACTTTGTGTGCCATATGTCAGCTCAACTTCAAGAACCTTATGCAATCAACAAAATATGTTTTCCCTGAAACCTGTGCATTTTTTTTTCTTTTTGAAATTTATGTATTAATTGTTTTAAAGAATTATTTATGATCTCCATTAAGATTGTCTTGTAGATGGATGGACACATGATACATCTTGTGCAAACAAAAGCTCAGTTTTCATCTGAGCCAGTGTATATGTTGACCAAACTACCAGGACAAGCACTGCATTACACAGCTTGCATCAACAGGAAATCACTGTCAAAAGTGCTTATATTTGAATATCCCTTTTTTTTTTATTTCAAATAGTTTTCCTTTTATGTAATTTGGCTAGTTCAAGCATAAATTACAGTTACAAAACCCAAGTTTTGTGCACATTTCATTTTGTACAATTTTAAAAGAGCACTCAAGTACATAAAATAATGCAGCGCAAAAAAAACTACAACTTTTACAGTCTACTTGGCAAACAATATATGACTGTCTGGATTACGGCGGACAGACACAACTTTTCAGTCTATGATATGAATAAATAACACAATTTGTCAGCTGCGCTAGCTTGGCCAATCAATAATAGTCTACTCTTGTGGGGTTTTGTCTGGAAACAAATAGTCCTCAGTCCTTCAGGATTTTCAACATGAAAAATTACCCGTTTGAAAATGTATTAGAGCGTTTACTTTTGAAAGACAATTGTTTGAATAATTTCAATAACATTCAATATGGCAATAGACATTATTTATCACATTTGTAGTGTTTGTTTCAACAGTTGGTTTACCTTCAAGTGTGTTCCTATTAATATGTTTTAAAGTTGGTTTTTGATTAAAATAAAGGGAGCTTAAGAAATCTGCAATAAATGATCATCTAACAACATTGTTGCCTCTTTTAAGTTCATTTCATTCATACCACACCAACAAAATCAAACTGGGAGAAATGGAGTCTGAATAGCCCCAAGCTTTACCCAAGGAATACACCATTTTGGAATGCCACTCGTGGGGATCAGGTGTTTTAAAGTATTAAAAGGCTCCTAAATCAATGGACCACATTGTTTAATTTCACATAACCCAATGTAAACATGTAGATCAAGTGCAAGGCTTTGACCATATTATAACTTGATATTTTGAAACAGTATCTCACTGAGTGCTGGAGATGTTATGAGAAATATCAGAAAATATCCGACTTCAACTCCCAAAACTATGTTTTTGCCAATCCAGCTAAAGCTGCTGGCAATAGTCCCCTATATAATTTATACCCCTGGTATTGTAACAGATAGAAACCAGACTTCTGATAACATCCAAACCTACTAATTGGCAAGTGTTGATTAAATCATAATGCTTGGTAATCAGCACAAATCAGCACTCTGCTAAGATACTCCAAGGGCTAGGTTATAAAGCTTAGCTGCAGCTTACAAGAGAAGATTGATCCAGTGTCAATTGATAAGCTCTCTGGCTTATCTATTACACACACAAATGAAGATGGAAGAGATGGTTGGCCTTTTGGAAGGATGCAAGATATGATAAATAATTTGTGATTAACGCCAGTTTTTGCTCATTAATCGCGAGGAACTGGATTTCCAGGAGAGTTAAATATGTATGCCAGGCATGACAGTGATGAGTAGTTCCTTTAACACTGATGACATTGCACCCAGAATATTGTACATCAATTACTGTATTTTAGATGGTTGGGTCCAGTTAATCACCTCTCTTGAAATACCAAACACACAAGTAACTCACAGTTGACCTATCCGGGTACTTTAATTATTAAAAAAATCTTAGTAGCTCTGCTTATAAGCACTGGCTGATAGATTTCAGAATTTTATCTAAATATATTTGTCAGGATAAAACTTAATTCCGGAACTAGCTCGGCCTTCTTGTGCACAACACATTTGGAGTCACTGAAAGCAACTTCAAATTCCAAGGGTACTTTCAAAGCATTAGTATAACACATATACTTCAAATGCATATATGCATGCGGGAAGCAGCTATCCGGACATGGCGACTGCAGTTGACCAAAAACGGCTCCAAAATGAGCGGTGCAAATATAGAGGCCTATAGAAGTTCAACAATGTAAGTCTCGCAAATCCATCATGCAAAGATATGCATGAAGAATTCATATGCATGCGGGAAGCAGCTATCCGGACATGCCGACTGCACTTGGGTTATATGCACTGACCAAAAACTGACCAAATTTCAGTACAACTTTGAGGTAACCAAACCTTTAAGGGATGGGGTATGAACGTTTGGACAATAGAGCACATCAGACATATCAAATTGCATTCTGAATACTAAGAATGTCCTTCTGATATCAAATAATTTTGATTTTTGAAATTCGCAATGTAATACACATTTTATGGCAAATGATTAAAATTGATATTTTGATATTTAACAGTACTCAAGTAAACTTTATAAATCTGATAATTTATACTTAAAGTGTATGTAGGTGGGATGAAAAGCCGACGATCAATTGAAAATTTTGACCTTTCATATTGAAGATATGGATTTTTTTCCCAAAAAGACCTAATTTTTTTTTGTGTTTTGGGGAAAAAATCCATATCTTCAATATGAAAGGTCAAAATTTTCAATTGATCGTCGGCTTTTCCTCCCAGCTACATACACTTTAAGAATATATCATTAGATTTTAAAATTTACTTCGAGGACTGTTATATGTCAAAAATGTGAAAAATATCAAATTTTAATAATTTGTCATAAAATTTGTATTATATTGTGAATTTCAAAAAATGAAAATTATTTGATATCAGAAAGACATTCTTTGTATTCAGAATGCAATTTGATATGTCTGATGTGCTCTCATGTCCCACAAAAAAATCTGCCGAAACGCTCAAAACGCTCATTCCAGATCCCTTAAAATGGTGAAATATTGTCTTTTTTTACTTCAATCATATTGATGTTAGCAGAGCCACAATCAATGCAAATCTTGGCCCTTGACAAATCTGAAATCCTAACTGTGCTGCCTAGAATCAGAACATTGCTGAGCAGAATTTGTACCACTGCCATGACTACTGAGATCAAAAAAGCACCTGTTGACATCATCCTTTTGAGCCGACAATTGGGTTATATAAAAACTGTTTAATGCAAAATTTTAATCAAATTCATATCACTTTCTGTGGCAGACATCTGGATTATTAAACCCCATTTTACCAAAAATGTCAATCAAATTCATTTTACTTTTTAGTGGCAGGTTGAGATTTCCCAAGTTTCTTCAGTTTCATCCAGCATTGAGTCAGGTAAAGACGAGTTGATTAAATTGACTGGTTCTATGTACAGTCTTATGAGATCTAGTACGGGACTATCAAACCCACACTGTATTGGGAATTGCATAACCCATCTGCATCAATGTAAGCCTTGGTGTCATCTGATACATTAGAGTGGTGCACGTAAATTGTTTTCTAAGTTTACTGCTCCTTCTCTTTCTTCCTCTATGTCTAGAAGGTGGGATATATAGAGGTACTGTCTGTCTTTAAACTTAAAGCAGTTAGTCACACATTCTGAGATTTATTTCAAAAGTGGCATTTATAGAATAAACAATACCCTATCATTCAATACTTGTCATAAGAGAATAAAATAATTCTTGTGGCATTTAAGGGTTCTCACTACAGACATGGGGTCTTGAGTCATATAGGATTGAGTCCACGTCCTGGTATCAAACAGGCATAGTGAGAACACGCCCTAAGACAGCATTTATAAGAATATAAGTACATTTTCCATGCCGTTGCAGCTTTTTTTTTGAAAAAAAAATAACAAGAAACAAAACAAAAACATATGTTGGCTTAAAAACCTAAAATGAACACATCTATGTAAAGATGGAAAAATAGTGCTACAGTTTGTCCACTCTGAAGTACCAAGTGACAATGCGCGCATATACAGTGTGTTACCCATGCGTAGTGCTGCATCTCAGCTGCAGGTAAGCGTGCGGCGCGTGCGCCTTCAAAGTCGGCACAATGTATGCGTCCGCGTCTGTACTTTGTACTTCAGAGTAGACTGACTGTACATGACAGTGTACTCACCCAGCAATTCCTGTCTTTGGTAGTATGTGTTGAGCTCCAGCTAATCCATCAGTGCTAATAAGATCCACACCTGAGCTCAAATCTTGGATGTAGATCACTAAATCCCCCTGTGGGAGCAAAGAGAAAGCATAATTCAAGGGTCAGGCTATGTCTTCATCTGATAAAAGTCATAAAATCACCTTCTAACTAGAGTACCATCACTGTACACTCATCTAGCTTGCTTGGGGATTATATTAAAAAGACACAATTTCAGTAATTTACTTGACAAAATAAAATACAGATTTGCACCTATTTGGAACAGGTATGTTCATCTTACTATAAATAGGCTAATGTTGTATCTATCTATGTATGAAGATCGAAAGGCTCCGTCAGTTTGGATCCAAATGACGCCAAATTCATACGGGAGATCGAGGAATATATGAGAAATGGACTGGTCTTTATTTGGTTGAAAACGGTTAAGAATTGGCTGCAAAAACAGTGAAAATATGGGTAAAAACAGTGTTTTTGTTATGAAAATCGGTTGACAGCCTACAGCGTCACTGCAGCTGGCCGGCATCGGCGTCGGGCGCCGCGTAGGCGTAGTCGCGACTACGCCAATGCTTGGCGTAAATGGCGCAGAGCAACACGACTTGCGAGGCAGAGACCAGTGGACATGATTATACGGAAAGAAGGAAAAATAAAGGACAAAAAGGTACATCGACGGGTCACGGGATTATGATAACGGGTGAACACGTCCACAGACACGCTATGAGAGGACGTAATAAATACGGGGGAAAGATGTTAAATAAATAAATAAATAACATGGAAACGGAAAATCACAAGCTAAGCAGAAGAAACTACAAAAGAAAATGTAAGAAGAGACAGATTGAGATAAATAGAATGTACCTTTTCAAATGATTCTACCTGTTCAGTAATTCTTCCTGTTATAGTGAACGCTCACATTTACTCATCTAGTGTATAATAAAAAATTGAATTTGAAACTCAGAGAAAGAGCTGAAAATGTGCATTTTATTTGCAAAACAACAACAACAACAAAAATGTTACAAAATTCACTATGTACACACATTTTATCTATTTTATTTGTGGGAAAAAATATAAGGACGTGGTTAAAGTATAAGATATGAAAGAGCAGGCCTTGTCTGTGGTTTGCTACAAATTGCACTTTTAAGTCATTTAGTTGTGCTATAATATTCTGATCAGCTCGTAAAAGATGGGACTTAAAACATCGGGATTGATATAATAGAATGGCGTACACACAGCTGGGCACAACATCTATGAACTGTGCTTTGCATTATGTAACTGATGGGAAGCTTTTGTGAACTTACGCGGGCGTATTAGTTGGGACTTGAATTTCAGCCATGAATGATTCTAGCATTTAGATTTAGGTCACACTCCAAAACCAAGAAAATAAATAACAAAGAATAAAAGAAAACAAAACAAAAATCTGGAAATTTTTGAAAAAATAGGGGTGGGACTGTACTTGTATTGCATCAGTACAGTAAACTGTAATATTTGGGTAATTTTTTTCAATGTCAACCACAATGATTCCAGCATTTGAGTTTTGGTCGAGTGATTCTCCAAATCCATGAAAAAAAAAAATAATTTAGGGTTTGCAATCAATCACATGCCTCAAAAGACAAGGTCAGCAAGAGGAGAAATAAAGGTTTGCAGTTTTAAAAAAAAAAAAAAAAAGGAAAAGGAACAAAATAAAAATAATAATAATTATTAACAACCCTCATACATATTTCATCCTTAACGAAAAATGCATCTGTGTACATCCATCTTGAATGGTCCCAATGCCTACCACATGCTCCGCTTTGAGCCAAAACCAAGAAGCTCCGGCATCATGTAATTCAATAGCTACAATTATTACCATAATGCAAGCTTGAAGATACCTTTCCTGACAATTTCTTCTATGTACACGTTTTCACATCGCAACTATTAAGCACCTACTCCAACTTTTGAGAAAATTAATCAAATTCTGATTAAAAAAGCTTCACCATGGTGTGAAATACAAAACCCAAGATTTGATGCAGCTCTGAGGTATGTGATGAAATTCGACACATCAACGGCGCCCGATACCCACGTTCTGGAAAAACACGACATCTGATTTTTCTTCTTCTCATTTTACATGCATTTGCACAGAAATAGTCCTCAATTTATTATTTCCTGATCCAAATTTGATTTCCAGATTTATGAATATGACAGTGGTTTATCAGTGATATGCATCTCACATAACATTTTTAGAATGGGGTAGGTACTAATATACAGGGCTCAAAATACTTCCTTGATCGGACTATTCCAGTTGAAATCCATACACCTCCTATAGAAGACATGACCTTAATCTTCCATACACCTCCTATAGAAGACATAACCCTAAATAGTCCATGAAGGGAGTGTGAATTTCAAATGGGGTTACCTTAATGGGTGACTCCATCTGAAATCCACACCCCCTGTGTGGGTAATTAAGGTCATATCTTCCATAGGGGATATGAATTTCTAATGGAATAACCCATTACAAGATCTGTTTTTCAACAACTTCTATGATACATAGCCCTTGTGTACTCTGTGCCATTGCAGTTTTTTCACAGTGTTTATTTTGTCAAACTAGGGGGCTTTTGCTCTTAGCTATCTATGATGAAATGCAACTATTAACAAGGAGGGGGTGTACACAGGCTATCATGGGGCTATAGACAAATCCAACGAGCCAAATGATGGACAGAATTCATTTGACTATTTACTGGGGTTCATCTGCATGAAACTGGTGATGTGACTACCCAATTGGGTGGGGGAAAGCTGCATAAAAATTGATTCTTATATTGTATTGTGTTGTGTTGTATACTTTCATCATTCTTTGTGTAGGAATCTGTGAAATTAGATTTGCTTATATTCACAGAACAGTACATCTAACACTTCCAGAGAACTTCCAGTATATAGCCTCAATATATAGGCTGCAATAGAAGGATAAGGTATCGCATAATAAGTTTTTTTATCATAAAATTCTAGCTCAATGTCACTCACAGAGAAAATTTGCACCCACAAAGCTGCACATGAATCAGCTTTAATTGAAGTGGAAGACCTAAGCAGGCTTGAATAGGGGTGAAGTATTATTGATATGTATCAAAGTAAATTTCCCTTATATCTCCTCTTTCCTCACATGCAATAACTGTATGTGACAGTTTATTCACAGAAAAATTAATATTACTTGTGAAAGCTGCTGAACTGAAATATTAATGAGCTGCGCCCTATATACAAAGGAAAACTAATGACAGTAACATGCCCTAATATTTAAAAGGGTGAATCTGATTAACAAGTGTGCTATTTCTCCTCTCAGCTAATAATCGTATTAAGATGACAGCCAATTTCAAAGAAATTTCAATATTTGTTTAAAGAAAGCTTCACTTTATAACAGTCTGGTCTGTAACAAAAATATGTTGGTGCCTAAAATTGACAAGTGATCGCCACTGATGACAGTTTCCTGTTGTTTCCTGAGCAAGATGTAGCATGTTTTCTTGAGGTTTTTTGCCATTGGAGAAAGTATATATATAGCTGACAAATTTTGAAGAAAAATGTGACATCATAAGCCATCTTTTTTTTGCCTTTTGTACTTTTACAGTGCTTTTACATATTTTTTTCCCTTCAAAATCTGGTAATTGACACATTTCCATTTTAATTTTATATGTTTTCTAAATAAACCTGTCAACAATTTGAAGGTAACCTTATTTGTAATGTACATAGCTTTTTTTAAAAATTTGTCCTCAGCAACATATTCAATGATATTCTGGCAATTGCTGACATAGTCCTGTTTCTGTCTTAATAGATCTTTGGCTGGCATTCTCTAAATTGTATTCTGATGAGTACCCATCACAAATGTATTTTCATCATGGACTACACTGCTCAATTTGTGAGACACAATAAGTTGCCACAACTGATGGCTGGTATTAGCCCTGGGCCTTTGGTATAAAAATGCCCCCCCCCTTTTTTTGGTCAATTTTGGTATAAAAATGGGTCTTTATTTTTTTAATTTGTCAAAAAACAATACCCTATTTACACCTAACTGGAACTCAAATTTCTTGATTTTTGTTGATATTTTCTAAAAATGTTTCAAAATTGTGTTAAATTTGACCAAAATCTTGGCCTCGGTATAAAAATGGGTCAAATTTTCTTGGAAAATTAGCATATGGAAATTGGTATAAATCTGGGATCCCTCAGAGACACATCCCTATCCAAACTTGAGTACCGCCCCTGGGCTGGCAGCCTAGAATAAGCTTCAATGAATAAATTGAATGGTCTTGATTATTTACTTTCTTACATTAACCAACATTTAGGATGGTGAATCTAATCTAAATCTTTGTGACAAGGCAATGGAAGCAATAACACATTTTGGGAAAATCTTATTCGCCAGTAAAAAAAAACACACATACATAGAAAATGATTTTCACAGCATTTTACTAAGTATAATTATGATGATGGAATTATCATTTTCACTTACACACTAAAATAATATAATAAAGAAAATGATGTGTAAAATGATCAATTTACTTTTAATAAAAAAAACCATACACTTACCAATCCAGGCAGAGTGCAGCCGACAGCATCTCGGATAGCCTCCCTTAGTGAATTAAAATCCGTAACTCCAGTTAGTCTTAGCAGTGCTTCCTGTATTGAAAAAATACAAAAGAGAACAAACAAATAGGCATTTAGTTGAAGTTGCAACAGAACTTTAGCGAGAAAAACATTATCCTTTTCTACCAACAAATCATCTGCTAAGTCCCATATATAATACCACAGGAAATCCAACATATCTTGGAGCTTTGTGTGTGGGAACCAAATCAGCACACATTAAAAACACAGAATATTGGATGTTAAAGTTATAAAATATGTCAAATTCTGGGTCACATAAATGACCCACTTGTAAGATTATAACCTGCAGCAGTCATAATTCTCAAAATCCTGCAATTGCAGGAAAAATCCCTAAATAATTACTAGTATCTTAGACAGATTTATACACTTTGCCAAGTACAGGGTGATACAATTCAAATAAAATATGCTATTTCCACTCCTGGTTTGATATATCTCTTATTTGATTGTTTTCATTTGCCTGTTCTGTACCATACAAAATAAGTAATTGTCTTTCCCTAATATACACCTGTGGGCTTTTCTATCTTATACCTGCCAAAGCAACATCAGTGTCAAGGCACAAAAAATCTTTTGACAGACCTTTTACAACTGTCATTTTTGCATCTTAACACCCAACTGCAAACCCCCTTCCCCTTGGTTACACCCTCTGTGCCCTACAAATGCCAAAACACACCCTGTGTGTGATGTGCATGTCGGTGTAAGATACATTAGCGCACTTAGGTGTGTATCTTTTCTCACTATTAGAGCATGCGGACATTCCACTACATGATATGGTTGACAACAGCCCATAGCATTTCGCCTGGAGACTAAAAAGAACTCTTCGGCACTGGTCGCATCGCAGGAGAAAGACACGTTTTCACAAACACCATTCAGCTTGCATTAAAGCCTGTGTGCACTGAATATGGTCAGCCGCTAAAAACCCTGTGGCAATTTCTCACATTTCCTCGCTCGCACAAACGAGAATTGAGGTCCTGTTATGTGGGACGTTAAAAATTTGAAAAAGCACTCAGCTTGCCACGGGACATAAACTAGACAAATATGGAGCACTACAGAGCAACCTCTATATATTCACTGCAATAGTCGTATGTACTGACTACTTACGACTGATAATAGCCTAAGGTTACACAGTAGCTTCTAATCAACTGGTGAGAAAAATAACAAGCGAGATAGAGAACACTAGGTGCTACTGGACCATTTTATGGATACATATTTCACAAGTTACTCAATACAGTGTCTCATACAAAATGAATGCTTAATATATTTCAAGCTTGTTTGCAACAGGGATTAGCTTCTTCTATCCAGCCTTTTCCCCTTTAAAATTCCCATTATAATTTCAATCATGTTCTCTGATCTCTGCAGCACACTGAACATCTTTTAAAGATCAAGTGGAGGGGGAGAACACCCTAAACCAAATGCCATAATTTGGTCACATGTCTTGTGATCCCTACCAGTGGTTGGTCTTGTGATTCAAGCCAGTGGTTGACACCCCAATTTGAGGGTAACCCACTATGACACCCCAATTTAGATGGTGACCCACTGGTTGGTCTTGTACTCTTAAAAAATGGGTTGACACCAAAATTTGGGTGGTGACCCACTGGTTGGTCTTGTGATCCCAACAAGTGGGTTGCGATCCCTATTTGGGTGGTGACCCATAATGTCCCACCAATTTGGATGGTGACCCACTGGTTGGTCTTGTACTCCTAACCAATAGGTTGACACCAAAATTTGGGTGGCGACCCACTGGTTAGTCTTGTGATCCCAATCAGATTGGTCTTGTGATCACAACCAGTGGGTCGACACCCCAATTTGGGTGGCGACTGGTTAGAAACAGCCACCCTATACTGTCAACCAACAAATAAATATCCTGCTCAAGTTTCAAATTCTACTTTGTGATCAATTTTCTAATGTTCTATCACAATTTAAATCATTGAGCACACTGAATAAAACATGCAATTGTATAATATGTCAATGCTGTCTAGCATTAAAGCCAAAGAGGAAATATCACCTTGGCTTCTGGACAACACATTTTCATTCCATTGAAATACCTCCACTATCTGTATTAATATGATGAAGAGGCGGTCATACATTAATGTATTTATGAGAAATTGAAGCCAGGTACTTGGTTAGATTTTCAACTAAAAGCATCTATCTCGCTGTTTCACTGGAGGAACAAAGGGATGTGTATCTAAGGCGACTTAATTAAGATGCATCACACGGTGAGGGGGAGGATGGATGGATGGATGGATAGACCAAATGCTACACTGTTATTTTTCTTGTGGAATTATTCATGCTATCAAATTGTGTCTGTGGAAGAAATAGGAGCTTACTTGCTAAGGCTGTTAAAATATTTGATGGAAATGAAAACAAAAATGATAATGGTATAATTTTGAACATTTTGGACAAAACCAAATTTTGATAAATAGTAAAACTCTAAGTCGATGAAACAGATGTAATGATAATGAAATAGTCACATTAAACATTAGCCAAATTCAATGGTTTGAACTACATGTACACTTGTCATGCCATGATTATTTATATAATTTATACACAAATGTATGTTCATGGATTTGATCAAATGTCCCATCAAATCAAGTGAAGCACATATATCAGATTACTCATAAAGTTGTGCGAGTGCAGTAGTTTTTAAGCTGTTTCTATCAAAAGCTGTAAATATCCTCATTGGTGCAATGGTGTAAAAGACAAAATTACCAAGTAGACCAAAATGACTTGATTAAGGATGAATATATGCCAACATTTGCAATTTTGATACTAAAACTAGCCAAAAATGAGAATAATTGTGGCTTAATTTGCACATCACAAATTGTGGTCAATTTTGTCCTGGTATTCTGAGCCGGGGGAGGGGGGGGTGTCAGTTCAGTGATATTGATAAATGTATGTACTTGAATAGAGATGAGAAAACACATTAGAATGAAATATTATCTATCTTAACTTGTACCATGCACCCAACCAAACCATCTAATTCCCATTTGAAGATGCAAGTCCACAAACCGAAATCAAACTTCCTACATGTATGCGTACGTCACCACCAATATCTTATATTACACGCCTAAAAATACATGCAGTGTTAGTGGTTGAACATAACCATGTTTTCCTAATGTAAATGCATATTTCATGTCTGCAGATGCCTGAATAGCTAAGCAAAATCATACTACATTAATGTTCTCTCTGTATGATAACATTTTCTTTCCAGGGTTGGCAATTTTTTTTCCTTCTTATCTTGCTAACTAAAAATTCTATCAAGAATACTAACAACATTTATCGCATGGAAGCAATATTGCATTACTCTGTACCCTGGATTGGCTCCCGTCTTTCAATATTCAAGTAAAAATTGTCACCTAAAGAGATCAATATAGCATAATTTCAACCACTTTTTGCCATTTTCCCCATATCGCCATATGTGAAGTATTCTACTCATGTCTGTTAAGCACTCTCTACTTATGTGTGGAACAAGCTGAGAACTAGATGCATGCAATGACAGCAAGTAGAAATGATAAAAAATAAATCAAATTCTCTTTAAAATGACAGATATGTTTCAACTTCATATACTCATTCTTGACATTTGTAGGAATAATTAGCATAATTATGCTCGAGTATGAGTACCGTATATTATCTCTAAATAATGTCTATTAAAATACTCCTCCCCCATTTTTTTCAACCAAAATGTTTTCATGATATCTCGTGTAAATAGGCTCATCATTATCGACACGTGATCAGTAATTGCCAAAAGTGACATTTAGAACCCAGAAGTCAACAAGAAGTCACTGATAGTTCATAGTCCGTCCAGATATTAGAGAAAAAGAAGAGCCTAACCAAATGCATAAAGCATGCAAATCAGCTACTTAAAATTAACATATTTTTCACTGAAAATCTAGTCAGGTTGAGATCCTCTGGCTCAGCTACCCCCTAGCAAATTACATCACTATACCCCACATGGATCTCCAGATATTGGGAAAAAAGACAAATCTAACCAAAATGGAACACACACCCCACACCCCTACATACATACACATAGACGAAATACACCATTGCATTTTAGAGGCCTCTTTATGGCTAAAGCCAGGGTGATTAAAAGTACAAATTTCACCGCAAGTGATGAAATAACTTGCAGGAAGAATTGTCCGGGGGCACTCACATGTTAAGGTGGTAAGGGTATGTGCGGCGCTCACGGGTCCCTTTTTCAGGCTCTCCGGCAGTTCCTTAAGCCCCACATTTGGATCTGCTCCAGTTCTTTGAGCCTCAAACTCTGACAATTGTAGCTCTTTAAGCTCAAATTTGGAAATAATTTTGAAATTTTTAGCTCAACAGCCTATAATTTGGCCCTAATTTCAGTTCTTCAAGCCCCTATTTGGCCCGAAAATCAGTTCTTAGTTCCCAAACGCCGCACACCCCTACCAAAATTTAAGTTGAGTGCCCCGGGAATTGTCACTCATTATAACACCAAATGACTTGAAATAATACCCTTGCCAAATGCTTGGTAAGGAAAATACTCAACATTATTATATACAACTGCTGATCTCTTGAGTGTTATGGATTCTAAGACTATGTGAAAAGCATTGCCAGGATGCCTAGCTCATTTGCACGTCCAGCCAGCCGCAATCATCCATGCAGACCCTGATTTCCCCTGCTGCCCTCGTCCATTTCAACATGTGATTATTACTCAAGATATTTATAATGGGCATTGACATCATTGGGCTAATCATGTTGAAATCCATACACCCTCTATGGAAGACATGACCTTAATCTTCCACACAGGTATAGTGAATTTCAAATGGGGTTACCTGAATGGGTGACTCCATTTGATATCTACACCCCCCTGCATGGGAGATTACGGCCACGTCTTCCAAAGTGGGTGTATGGACTTCAACTATAATAGCCCCTTTAATCTACCCAGAGAGGTACTGTAATGTGCATTATAGGTCTATGAAAGGAAACCATGTTTCACTTTTAAAAAGACACCTTGCACATTATGTGGGATGTAGAGTACTACTAATCTTATGTATTAAATATTATACAAATTGCTTAAATATTTTCTTCATTTTTTCATACCTAATTTCTATAATTATCTTTAAATGGGGTTTCCAACAACTGCCTTTTCAATGTGATGTTTGCACATAGACCACAGTCTATGGCTTGCACATATCTGTTTCAGTATTTAAATTCATAGTGGGCGGAAAAATCTTTTATTTTTTTCTGTTAAAAATGCTTGTAGGTAAATGTAGAAGTCCAAGACTTGTAATCTACTAGAGCTTGCATTCACTACACATATTGTATGTTGTAAATCAATGAGAGTTAAAAGCAAAAAAAAAATCTCTTGTCCTCAGAGGGTCTTAGGCTACATGCACAGAGAGAAAAATAACTCATCACACAGCCAATTTATGATACCACCCAATTAACATTTATTTTTTGCGGAATTAGCTGAAACGGTCAGAGCACCACACTGATGCACGAACAAGTAGGACTATCCACAGAGATTACCCATTGATAGGGAACAAAAAGGTGGGAGCGGATTCTGGACATATTATTTGATGATTTTGATGGTGGATCCCACTTGGGGCAACACACGTCCAAATATTTTCCGGACTCGACCATTGAAACTACAAAAAAAGACACGGTCCAGACCCTGATCCCCTGAAAAACATGCCATACCCGGCTGAGCACACGGCTGCAAGATATCTTGCCAGCCCCCCCACATCCGGAACGGGACTGCGACAGACCTGGCCAGCTACCCCCAAACACCACAGGTCTCAGGCACGACCCACCAAACCCTCCCCAGCTACAACTGGGTGGGTTGGGCGGGATTTTCAAACGAACCTGACCGCTCCAGCTGAAAAAGTGAATGAGATGGAAAGGGAAAAAACCGCGAAGTACCAGACGCTCACTAACAAGAGATCTGATTGGACCGAGCCTGGCAAGGTCGTAAGGCAGCCAATCACGAAGGGGAATAGCCCGCCGCAGTTACTACCTCACAAGGGTGACGTTACTGATATGGCTTGAGCTGGGGCAATTAATACAACCTGCCTTACTCCCCGAACATCGAGAAAAACCCAGCCAAAACAAAACCAACAGGGAGACCCCATGGTGACAAAAACGCTTTTGAATACCGCACTTGTCCTCAGAGGGTCTTAGGCTACATGCACAGAGAGAAAAATAACTCATCACACAGCCAATTTATGATACCACCCAATTAACATTTATTTTTTGCGGAATTAGCTGAAACGGTCAGAGCACCACACTGATGCACGAACAAGTAGGACTATCCACAGAGATTACCCATTGATAGGGAACAAAAAGGTGGGAACGGATTCTGGACATATTATTTGATGATTTTGATGGTGGATCCCACTTGGGGCAACACACCTCCAAATATTTTCCGGACACGACCATTGAAACTACCAAAAAAGACACGGTCCAGACCCTGATCCCCCTGAAAAACATGCCACCCAAGGGTTCCATACTGAACCCTTGCCAACCCCCGCCCTTTTTTTTTTTTTTGTAAAACTCATGTGGGGCGGGTTGGGTGGGCATTTGAATTGCCTATTGAGTGAACACAGTCACCCAAACAACATCCATTTGGAATGATTTTTGTGACCAAGCTGTCTGGCTTTTAAATTGCCGTCAACACAATAAACATGCTTGACCATGCCAATAACGCATAAGCATGTTTTAGCTGACCTTTGTGAAAAGTTACTTCCAAAACACATTTTCTTTTTCCAACCTCGCTTTGATTTCCACTGAATAATAACATAATAAGCGAACCATTTTTTCAAGACTCAACTATTAATGTTGAAGTGAACTATGTCACCGCAACAACAGAAACCCATTTTTTCGTTGGTCTTTTTTTTTAAAAAGCTACCTGCTTTTAATTACCATCTTCACCGGCAATAGCGAACTCTGAACGGAAACCATTTTTGGAATCCTGTTCCCAAAACCTTTTTTTATTTTTTCCAACGAAATGCAAAACCACTTTTGGTTGATTCCTGTCATTTGCTCTTAGTTACCCTACGCACAAGAGCGTATGTGCCTTTTTTTTTTTGATGATAAGGCGACCGCCGAGCCCTACACTCTTTCATTTTCACTTGGCTTTTCATTGCCATCCAACCAGAACGTAAGTGGACTAAGAACAGGACAAAACAACATCAATCCATTCTGCAAGTTGATGTTAACATGAAAAATGCACCGCCACAACGAGACTAACGTTTTTGAACGATATCCCCTGAAATTGCTGATTGGTTTAGAATTTGCTTTAGTTTTCCTTAAGTGAGCCAATGCCCCACAACAAAGCTGACATGTTTGCCCTGGCCTTCTGCTACAACGCTTTTGCACATCTTTTGAATTGAATTTGAACGAGGCATGCCAACAAGCCGTTTAACCAACTACTTATAACCAATTACTGATATACCTTATCCAATTGAACGGTAACTATATCAGAAGCACAGCCCGGCCTTTCCAACGTGAAACCATTTTACATTTACATGAAACTCAAACCGGGCCTTTTGCAGGCCGACAATGGGATGAGAAAATGCAAACTGAGGCTCGAAAAGTGCTGCCCTTATAATTACCGTGCAACTCATGTAAAATGTTTATTCATGAAATGAAACGGCCACTAGACTACCAGTCTAGACTAAGAGTTTGTATAGAGCTGGCAAAACTTTCACCTGGTCGCGACACTGGCGAAAACCTTATTGAGGATGGACACCGCCTTTCACCCGGAACGGACATGATGCGTGATGCCCTTGTGAAATGACCCTGTTGTCACCACTTTTGATCGTCAAAAGGACTTTGCAGAACCAGAATAGCGTGACAATAAACCGGTCATGCGACCCTACGCATGTATGGGGTAATCTGCTGAAGTTCCTTTGACGGTCAACCGCCTGACATAGTTTCTTAGGGTGTGAAAATGTCATTTTCCCAATGTGTCTTATAGCATAGGAGGAGCAGACCTTCCATTCACTTTTTGTCAACTCTTTCCTAAATGTATTGACTCTTGTGCCGCCAAGCCCCATCCATGAGAACCTGTCCAGCGCCATGGAGTGGAGGGTTGCGCTCTCCTGCCTAATATACTCGGCTATCACCCACCGTCCACGTCTGGTAACCTGTTGTAATAAAAGGTGGGACACAGAACAGAAAAAAGAGAAATATCAGCAGCAAATGCAACTTAACTTACGCTATGGTATGTATTTATTTCTTATTTTCCTTCTTAACTCTGATAAACAGTATGATATTGCTATTCCAAGAAAATCTGATTTGTTGTCAGGTAAATCCCAGGTTTATTTTAAATACACTAACTGGAAATGTAAGAATAATTAGCGGGGTCTGCTGTTTGCAGCGGGTATATTTTACTACGTTTTATAAGCAACTAATTGGATCGTCAAAATAAACATTTAATGTATACCACTGTTGGGAATTCCAATTCTATAAGGGAACACGTATATTAGAAAATTAAATCACAAGTCTAAACAATACATGCTATGCCACATTCTTTATCTGCATCAATAATAGAATATTAATTTCAATCGAATTGAATACATCGCTCCATTTTGAGTTTGTCGCTCACCGCTGAGCGATCTAGCGATCGACTGCTAGCCAATCAGACCGAACTCCCTTTCTTGCGTTCGGTGAAATACCATTTAAAAAAAAAAAAAATGCAGCGCCAGAGTATTAAGTTTATGTTAATAGTATAGGTGTCGACCCTGTGTCATGTTTTTAATTAACTAAATTAATTCTGCATGTTAACTTATTACTTTTTATCATCATCTTGATTGAACGAAACCGAGTTAGGTTTGTTCCTGTCATAACTTATGCCTTGATTGAACTAAACACATTTTGGCTTGTTCCGTACTGTCTTACTTACGGTAATTAAAATGATTCTTACTATTGACCTTATTACTTTCTGTTATCGTGTCTTGATTGAACTAAACCAGGTTTTGTTTTGTTCCTGTCTTTAATTGCGTCTATATTACCTCAACTAATTTTGTTTGTTCCTGTTTTTAATTGCCTAGTTAATTTGAACCTTTTCATTTTGCACTTATTAC
Source organism: Amphiura filiformis (assembly GCF_039555335.1). Taxonomy (NCBI): domain Eukaryota; kingdom Metazoa; phylum Echinodermata; class Ophiuroidea; order Amphilepidida; family Amphiuridae; genus Amphiura; species Amphiura filiformis. Next base: position 67,268,350 of record NC_092636.1, on the reverse strand, counting down.
TTTCTATTATGTTTTGATTGAACTAAACCAGTTATGGTTTGTTCATGCTTTTAAATTTCTGTCTTGATTGAAACTCTATTTGATTAAATAATTTAATTCTGCATGTTAACTTATTACTTTTTATTATCATCTTGATTGAAGCGAAACCGGTTAGGTTTGTTCCTATCATAAATTATGCCTTGATTGAACTACACAAATTTTGGCTTGTTCAGTACTGTCTTCACGGTAATTAAAGTGATTCTTACTATTGACCTTATTACTTTCTGTTATCGTGTCTTGATTGAACTAAGCCAGGTTTTGTTTTGTTCCTGTCTTTAATTACGTCTATGATATTAACTCCCAATTTTGCTTTTTCCTGTCTTCAATTGCCTAGTTAAATTGATTCTTTTCATTTTGCACTTATTACTTTCTATTATGTTTGGATTCAACTAAACCAGTTATGGTTTGTTCATGCTTTTTAATTTCTGTCTCGATTGAAACTCTGTTTGATTAAATAATTTAATACTAACGCTGAACTTATTACTTCTTCTAAACTTGTCTTGATTTAAGAACTAAACCAGTTCTTGTTTGTCTCTGTCTATCACTCTGCCTTGAATGAACTATAAAACCAATTTGTTTTTTGTTTTGTTTGTTTGTTTTCCATCCTTTCTAAATTAGTTTTTAATATTGAACTTAACGCTTCTTAATATCGTGGGTTGATTGACTAACCCCGTTTTGGTTTTTCCCTGTCTTTGAATATGTTGTGCTTGAACTTAACTAATTTTTGGTTTATAATATTTAACTTTTAATTCTTATTACCATATTAAATGATTTGATTGAACTACACCAATTTTGATTAAATTAATTAATTAAATGAATTTTTAATATTGTATTGAGTATCCTTGATTGAACTGTATTACTTTTTATTAGCATGTCTTGATTGACCTAACCAAGTTTTTGTGTGTTCCTGTCTTTAGTTAATGTCCTGATTAAGCTAAACCAAGTTGTTGTTGTTTTTTGTCATAAATAAATAACATTAATATTGAACTTATTCTGTATTTATTTAAGTAAACTAGTCTTGATTTGTTCCTGTAATTATGCCTTAATTGAGCTAACTGAGTAATGTCCGATTGAACGAAACCCATTTTTGTTTGTTCCAGTCTTTAATTAATGTCCTGCTTGAAATAAACCATTTTAGGTTTGTTCCTGCCTTTGATAACTTAAATTCTTAATATTGAACTTATTGCTTTTTATTGTCCTGTCTTTATTTAAGAACTAAACCAATTTTGGTTTGTTCCTGTATTTAATTTTAATTTGACTTGAATCTTAATATTGATCTTACTACTTTTTATTATTATGCAACTAACCCAGTTAGGGTTTTTGCTCCTGTTAATTTAGTTCTTAATATTGAACTTATTACTTTTTATTATCGTGTCTTGTTAAACTTAACTGGTTTTGGTTTGTACCTGTCTTTAATTATGTCTTGAATGACCTAGCTTGAGTTTTGGGTTATTCCAGTCTTTAATCCTTTTATTGACTTATTTATTTTAATCTTTTTTTTTTTTTTTTTTTTTTTTTTTTTTTCCTATTGTTGTGGTCTATTTTTTTTTTGTATATTCCCTTCCCATTGTGGTCTATTTTTTTGTGCATATTAACTATTAGTTAAATCTATTTATTTTGCTTTATTATTGTTATATATATATATATAATATGTACTGTGTTCATTCTATTACTTTATTTAACTATCATTCTTTTTTTTTTTTTTATTTTTTTTTTTTTTCTATTTTTTTTCAATTTTCATTTGTTTTTTCTATCATAAAGATTGTTCATTTCATCCTTTCTTGTCATCGCGCGGCGGAATGCACCCCCTTCTTATTGCATGCAGATGTTTTCTTTTTCCTTCTTGTCTATTTTAATTTTTTGTAAATTTCTTGATTTTCTTTTATATCTTTATTTATTAATATATATATTTCCTCATTATGTAATTGTTAATAATTTTACTCTATTATTTATTTCTCTGTTTATCTCTAAATTATTATCTCGTTATCATCTTGTTTTTTGTGATGAATAATTTTGTAAGCAACCTCCGAGTGCGGTGGCCGCGCGGGGAAAATTCGACGGGCTGATAATCCTGATATAATGTTCTATGCAAATTAGGTGACACTCATCTCCCAGGCGAGCAGCGCCGCCCCGAAAAACCCGTGCGCTGAATAATTCATAAGTGATGTACACATGCGGTCGTATTCTACATACGATATACACTGCGTGCACATGTTTTTGGGTCAGGGAAAAAGCATCGCGTCATCAGATCGACCTCATTAATAATTAAAGAGTAAACATGTGCTTATACGGTACCAACAATAATGAACACTGCGATATACTCTGTACGTGTTTGGGGTAAATGAAAAACGATTTGACCTCATTAATATTTAAAAACATTATTTTGATATGGTGGATTCCCACGGTCTGAACAGGTGATGTCTACTCATGTCTAGCATGTATGCTTTTAGGAATAGCCCGCTCCATAACATTTTCAGTGGAAATTAGTGCGGAAATAAATTTTGTTTGCTTGTCCACGTTACAAAAGTAAAGCCAGCGGGTCAAAATGCCGTCTTTGAACAATAATTTCCCCATTTTCCGATCGGCAGAGGCCTGAGGAATTAGCTTGCCCGGCAGTATTTTTAAATTGCCCGAGTCGAGTCGGATAGGCGATTTATCTTAGCCTGATATTTACAAGAAGTTTAAAAAGAAAAAGATTGCTCAGGCATGTCCATGAAAGGCTACATAAACATGTTGCATATACTTCACTTCACCTAAATATTTTTCATGAGCAATCGCACGTGGAATTTTAGAGGAATTTTGATAGCCATTTGGCCTACACGTAGAGACAAACTGCGCTATCATAAGACTATGCTGTTTTTGTCTTTGTTTTTGTTTTTTAAATAATGCATTATAAAATAATGACTGAAATAGTTTTGATAAAAGACGATCCCCGACAATAGGCCTATGTAACTTTGCTACGGAAAGGGCTATGACAAAATGGTCCCAGTTTTTGCATTCTTTACTTTAAGTTGATGCGGTTTGATGGCCAATTTGAATTCACCTTTCAGTCACTACAGGAGGGCTTAATGATCTACGAAACTGTTTAAACTCACCGGGGTGAATATCTTGGCCTCTAGTGGCTGAAACGCCGACTACTGGAGGGCCGGTGCGGCCCCTGAGGTGGGAGGCAGCATCATAGCATTTGCAGCATCGACACCGACCCTGACATCAGGCATCGGCTCTGCCCCAGCTGCTGCAGGCACCGCACCGGCACTAGACATGCATGCTACTGCTATCCGAGGCCATCTTGGAATTTCCAACACAGTTCACGATGTGTCATCTTCTGTATTCCTTGTAGATTTTCCTTTTTTCGCCGAGTCCGGCTGCTTCGCCGGTGCAGTAACTTCCCTCTTTCAGCCCATCAGAACAACGCTAGTCCAACGAACTTGACCGTTTATAATTCAGTCTAAGTTCGACTGATTCAGCTCTAAAAGGCTTAACTTGATCACTTCAGACAAATTTTATTTTCAAAGCGAACCTGACCGCTCCAGCTGAAAAAGTGAATGAGATGGAAAGGGAAAAAAAACCGCCAAGTACCAGACGCTCACTAACAAGAGATCTGATTGGACCGAGCCTGGCAAGGTCGTAAGGCAGCCAATCACGGGGAATAGCCCCGCCGCAGTTACTACCTCACAAGGGTGGCGTTACTGATATGGCTTGAGCTGGGGCAATTAATACAACCTGCCTTACTCCCCCCGAACATCGAGAAAAAACCCAGCCAAAACAAAACCAACAGGGAGACCCCATGGTGACAAAAACGCTTTTGAATAGACAAGCTATTAAAAACCGCACTTATGTTGTTATTATCATCATTCAAGCTGTGCTGTCAGCGCAGTGCTGGCTCAGCCAGCAGGTAGCGATCTCATTTCAATATGAAAATGTCACTGCTAAGCAAAACATTGTCAATTTCTTGTTTTCCATTAGGACACGCTCAAGAAAAACAAACAAAAAGGATCCTACACCTGCCTATTGGGCTATTCCAATTGAAATCCATACACCCCCTATGGAAGGCATGACCTTAATCTTCTACACAGGGACTGTGAATTTCAAATGGTATTTATTACCTTATGGCTGACTCCATCAGAAATCTATACCCTGTGTAGGAGATTAAGGTTATGTCTTCCATAGGGATATGTGGATTCAAATGGAATGGCCCAATTACTTTATTATTGTTTTGTTTGTGCTGTCTGGACAAACTGCAATTCTGACCTCTAGCATTTTCTACTTAATCAGTTAAAAATTAGGGATTTGGAATCGGAAATGGAACCATGGGCATTATTGATAGGTTCTCATTTTATCTCTACGCATATAATCCCTGTGTGACTTGGGTAAGCGTCACACATCGGCCCACAATGTGGCATCACTTGAATAGATTGGACAACATAAATTTTTTTAACCCAATTAAGTCTTGTTTTTCTCAACCAAAATAAACTAGTTTCTTGGGTTTCACTCTTAATGCATTGTAAACAAGGTAATAATGGACTGCTAATTTTGCCTTTTTGCTTCAATGTTGGTTTTATGAAAATAGTTCAAAACTGTTGATCATGGTCTGGTGTATGATTATTTCAGGACAAGAAACATCATATTTTAAAAGCTATTTTAATCATTTCTTGTCATAAGAGCATCAGCAGTCCTGACTAAAAAACTATGTTTGTTTCCGGTAGGTGTATCAAAACCATATCTTTTAAAATCAAAATATTTATGGTCAAAATCAGTTGCAAAGTTCAGACACCAGATGGAACTGAGACTTGCCTGCTAGTTTAGTCACATGATGGTACCATGGTTGCAACATTACTGAAAAATCATTGGTGAGTCCATAATTTTGATTCACATTTTCATTTTTGTCCATTTTTTACTACTGGATAATTCAAAATATTCATAAAGAAAAGATCCATTTCTCCTCAGGACCTGGATGCGATTCTCCTCAGGTCCAGGAAGTATTTTTCTTCAGGACCTTGATGGATTTCTCCTCAGGTCCAGGAGGCATTTCTCCCTCAGGACCTGGATGCAATTCTCCTCAGGTCCAGGAGGCATTTTCCCTCAGGACCTGGATGCAATTCTCCTCAGGCCCAGGAAATATTTTTCCTCCGGTTCTTGATGGATTTCTCCTTAGGTCCATGAAGCATTTTTCCTCAGGTTCAAGATGCATTTGGCAAGTAAGGGAGGCCATACATCTATTCTTCAATTGCTATTCATGTTAAAGCAACCACAAACACAACTTGGGTTGTTATGATTCATTTCTGTCAGCAGTTCAAATCACATCTATATGATAACCATTACTGACATCATCACCGTCCACACCATTAGTGACACACTTATCCTATGGGCTAGAAATGCGTTAGTGTGTTGACATTCATCACAAGAATAACACCTATTTTTTGTCCATTACAACCTAATGTGAAGTTCATATTGAAGTCATCCAATCTATAATAATTGACTCACGACTACATTAGGGAGCTATCTTACCAAGACAGGGTAAAACTATACGTAAAGAGCGGCAATATAGCAAAATATTTTCTTTAGTTTCGCACGCACAAAAGAAAAAAACTAGATCAATTTATTGAACCTGTCCTACTTTTAGCCTTCTATCCACCCCATCAATAATTTGAATTTCAAAAATGCCCCAAATTACTTAAACGTTATCCACTGAGCGAGAACCCGGAAACCTACCTGGCTCTTTGTTCAATAAACGACTTGATGTGTTTATAGGTCCATGTCACATACTCTTTCTGTGACCTATAATGCTATGCTTCGGTAGCAATTGAAATGAATGTGAATACTTAAACAAGTAGATTTCTTTTTTAGCATGTTCTCCTGTTTTCTCCAACTATTTTCATCACCAGCAGCACACACTTATACACTATCGAACCAAGTTGAAAATCGTTATGGAGTGTCATGGAATTTAATTGCACTTTAGCTTTGAGCTATCATCGGCCTATTTTCTAGATGGTATCAACTTTTTGTATTTTATTGATTTTGCTATATCTTTGATTCTTGCCACGTAAATTGACACATGATGCAGTGTTTGAAAGAGGTATGTATGTGAATTCAAGAAATATAGAATACACATATCTTGTTTTTTGTTTTGTTCTCATTTTCAGTTTCAAACACACAGGCTCATCAACTTAATTTAACCTGGCATTTGCTGAATTGCTTTCTTTCAATATGTAACCTATTATAGTAAGGTGGTGATAACAACCCTATTGTATGGGCCTGACCGACCCAGATGTTCAGTGCGTTTAGATTTTTTTAGCTGTATGAAATTAAAACAGTAATCTTTTTACCAAAGTGGATTTTTTTGACAGAAATTCTTTCAACAAAAATCAGACAATTTGTCGATGCCTAATGCAGAAATACAAAAAGGAGTTAACAAAAATATATCACAAAAATGTTACAACAATACTTTACTACAATCACTCACAACCCTTAAGGGGTACTACACCCCTCGATAAATTTGTGTCTATTTTTGCATTTTCTCAAAAACTAATAACACACTGGTAACAAAAGTTATGTATATTATAGGGAAGGAATCCAATTACTACACTGGAATTTCAGTGACCCAAGACAAGGTTCGTTATTTATGATAAGAAATAAGGTACCGCTAGGATGTACCTCATTTCCTATCATATATACTGAACCACTTGCCTTGAGTCACGGAAATTTCAGTATAGTAATTGGATTCCTTGCCCCAATAATATACATAACTTTTGTTACCAGTGTGTTATTATTTTTTTGAGAAAAATGCAAAAATAGTCACAAATTTACTACAGGGGTGTAGTACCCCTTAACAGACTATGAGTACAAACTTACGATTCAAAAGAAAAATATGCTGCTAGTTAGTTAAAACACTTTGCTGTCAAAAATAAAAGTCCCACGACCAAATAGTGCATATTTTTCCACTTTCTTATCAACTTGTCAAAACGTCATCACGCATTGAAGGCAAATCAGGTCTATTATTTATATGCAAAATGCCTTCAGCTACGGATCAACAAGACGCCACAAGGCAAATATCAAAGATTAGAGATGACCCTAGACTTAGTGGCTGTCCAGATGCGCAATCGATCCATAAACTTGAAATGCAAAGCTCTTGGCTTGGGTTGCTTCCATGCCACATCACAAGCGTCAAGTATTTCACCACTTTCCTCATCCATTTTAAACAAAATCCACTTGCAGTATACATTAAGCAGTCAAAATTGGCACTCTTCTATGCTCTAATTAGGGATGACCAATGAACCATCAACTTGATTAGAACACTCCCATAGACATGCAGGGAGCTCAACTGTGCACTGCTTGCACAGACATTTCTAAATTGATCTCATTCTTTTAATTTTCAATATTTTTCTGTAAAAATTAGGGAAGTTACTGCCAATTATATTTTGTAACTATCTTGCAAATTACAGCAACATAACTTATTTTGTTTTTCTGTCAGTGCGAGTCAAAATTGGTCCATCGCCACAGTGCGCTTAATTGCCAGTGGCTGAGTTCAGCACTGCTCAAGAATGGCACAAAATATTCATGTCAATAATTTCAGGTGAAAAACGTGGCCTACTGAGCTGAAATTTGGCAGAGTTGCCAGTAATAGCTCTGTCATACCCTCTGTAAAAAGGTTAAAATATTGAACAGGTAGATCTTGAGTTACAAATTAAATCACCAGCTTCCCTTTGGAATTTCCATACTCCTTTCGGATCATGCTAAGAAGACACCTTTCTGAACATAAATGTGAAGTTTCGTGCTCATTTGATGTATTTTTCACCTGATTTCAACCATAAACGTTTTGTTATATTTAGGCCCATACCATCTACAACTTGCTGCTGGCTATACCTTGTTTAGGACTTTCCCCTGAATGTGCAACCATAACTGTTTCAAAATAGCCCGCGATAGTCATGCAGGTAACTCCGAGGTCAAGCATTGAATTGGTTTGAACAAAGATACTCATAATGTATTGAGTATCTTTGGTTTGAATGAGGAATACTACAGGAACCAGCGCCTTTTGTTAGAAGTCACACATGAGCATGATGAGTAAAGTGGATAATCTCTATTGTTGTGAATGAGTCAATGACCTTCAAAACTTAAGATTTTGTTTACATACACCTACTAATTGGTCATATTAAACCCAATAACATTGAAATTCTTGGTTGTGAAAAAAAAGCTCACCTTCTTAGTGCAATTTTGATTTTGTGCCATATCGGCTATCTTGGATGATTTTTGGCAAATGTCCTCTAAATGCATGATTTCAATGCCTCGGTTTGAAAAAATAAGTTATGCCAGTGACTAGATAAGTGCCATTTCATAAGAAACCCTTTGATACTTTCACAATATGCTTGTTTCATGTTTGCAAATATGTTAAAATAAAGAAATATATAAAGGTAAATATATGCTTATGCCAATTTTGCTCCCAATTGCTATTTTTGGACCTTGCATTTTATTTCGTTCCAATGACCGGTCAGAATGGGAAACTTTGATAATTCATAATGCGAAAAGTTTTTGACCGATTTTGACCATTTAATCACCAAAATACTTCTGTTGATGAGTTCTACCCAGAAAACAATATTTTGTAGCAATAGGGTCAACATGAAATTTTGATGGTTATCCCTACTCTAATGGATGTGGATTTTGTACTGTTATTACTCAAACGCTTGTGAATCAATTATCACTTTTAAGAATATGAATGTACTGTTTGTACAAAATTCCAATGTTATTTCATCAACTTGTGTTTTGTAAAATCAAAATGTGTTAAACAGACTGAAATCTGTATGATGTTAAGGATAGGATTTATACAACTCCTGATATGTGACATGATCAAGGGGAATGAGTCACATGTCGACCCTGGTCGAAAATGAGTTTTACATGTGTTTCTAAAGAGAACATTTGGAGCTTTCAGAAACTGAAAACCCCATGGTGATTGATACACCTTTCTTTGCAAAGTTACGTCAATTTATCAATCACTGAAAACAATATAAAACAAAAGAATTCTAACACTTTCTTTGCCAATATCTCAAAATCAATATTACCGACATCCGACTCATTTCCCTTGGTCATGTCACATATAAAAACATGTGATTGTAATCTTGCAAAATGACTTCAGGTTTACTGCTTGTCACTCACATGTCCTCTTCTCTCTCCAATGTTTCATACAGTTGGTTCATATTTTATGGCTCAGTGATGCTTAAGACTGTTTCACATGTAGAGGCTCTCCCCAGACATACTCTAAAGACTTGACAAATTGAGCATTTAATTCTAAAAAACAAAATCATACAAAGCAGCTCCTTTAGGTACACACCAGTCAAAGTAGCTACACATGATAACCTGGCCTTCTATGGTAAAGGTTACCATTAAAATACTCTACCTTTGAACATACAGGATGCCTTTTGTTACAAACCAAACCGCTAACATCTTCCATACATATCTACTAAAGCAAACACAACAGACCGAAAAACAATCTATGCATACGTATCAGATATCAAACAAAATACTGCTAGCCCAAAGTTACCATTTTGTCTACATTTAATACAAGTTGGGAATACTGCCCTGGGTTTTGTCAGTCACACGTAACTGTTGCCAAAATTGAATCCAAATAGAATAGCAGAAATTGTGTCCCTAGAGTGTAACTATAAACCAATATATTATATATAGGGTGAATATGAAACAGTAACCTTCAACATGGTATAACACTATAATATGTTTGTTTTAAACTATTGGTTTGATTAACCCTAATGTATATTGTAAATGAGGTAAGTATGACAGTGTTATCTACAAAATGTAATTATAATGTAGCATATAATTGTTTTTAAAAATTAATTTTGTTCACCCGTAACTGACACTTGTAAGGCAATCAAGGAATATGAGATGCTTGCCAAGCAAAAATCAATCTTCCTGCTTTTCATTTAAATTTCTTTTCCAATCAATAGGTGACAATACGCTGAAAATTCCATCTCAATTTGTTTACAATTCCCCAGATATATTAATTTTTGTGTTACAGAAAACAAAAAGAATTTGAAAATGTCTTTTGTTTGTAAATCAAATTGATTTTAGCAACAAGCCTCTCAATGTGCTAAATTGTGTAACATATATTGTAAAACAAATTATGTATCTAAAGCAGCAGCTTGTGAATAAACATGTAATTGCTTTTTAATAGTTAGTGTTATTATGTGCAACAATCCTTATCTTCTAAGTCATAATTGGACTATCTTCAGTAGATAGCAAGAGCTATTTTTGTTTTAGGGAGTCAATCATGTTTCACCATTGTTCATCACCGATTAACAACAATGCGTTCTGTGTTGTCTTCTGTGGTTTACTTCGAAGTAAAGCATGCAGACAATCCTTTCAACAATGAAAAGAAGCTCAAGATCTTCTAATTCACATGATTCTTTCATTTGGAATATCCGTTTGTCATTGCCACTCAAGATCTGTAATTTCTCTGTTAATATCAGCAATAAAACTAAAGAATAAAGCGGTAATGTTTAGCTGTTACCTCCAACATAAGTTCCAGGCCTGACAAATTTTAAGCACTCACACATTCACATATACGCTACTGGACAGTGCATTAAATGTTGTTTATGTTTATATATTGCCACATAAAGGTACAATGCACTGTAAATCATTCCTATTTGCATGCAGACAGTAAAGTATGGTTTGCAATACTAATTCACTTAAGCTCATTTCACAAAGTTAACACTAAGCTATATTCTGTTCAGGTCCAGGATGCATTTGGCAACTAAGGGAGGTCATACATCTATTCTTCAATTGCTATTCATGTTAAAGCAACCACAAACACAACTTGGGTTATTATGATTTGTTTCTGTCAGCAGTTCAAATCACATCTATATGATAACCATTACTGACATCGCTGCCGTCCACACCATTAGTGACACACTTATCCTATGGGCTAGAAATGCGTAAGTTTGTTGACATTCATCACAAGCATAACACCTATTTTTTGTCCATTACAACCTAATGTGTAGTTCATATTGAAGTCATCCAATCGATAATAATTGACTCACAACTACATTAGGGAGCTATCTTACCAAAGACAGGGTAAAACTATATGTAAAGAGCGGCAATATAGCAAAATATTTTCTTTAGTTTCGCACGCACAAAAGAAAAAAAACTAGATCAATTTATTGAACCTGTCCTACTTTTAGCCTTCTATCCACCCCGTCAATAATTTGAATTTCAAAAATGCCCCAAATTACTTAAATGATATCCACTGAGCGAGAACCCGGAAACCTACCTGGCTCTTCGTTCAATAGACAACTTGAGGTGTTTATAAGTCCATGTCACATACTCTTTCTGTGACCTATAATGCTATGCTTCTGTAGCAATTGAAATGAATGTGAATACTTGAACAAGTAGATTTCCTTTTTAACATGTTCTCCTGTTTTCTCCAACTGTTTTCATCACCAGCAGCACACACCTATGATACACTATCGAACCAAGTTGAAAATCGTTATGGAGTGTCATAGAATTTAATTGCACTTTAGCTTTGAGCTATCATCAGCCTATTTTCTAGATGGTATCAACTTTTTGTATTTTATTGATTTTGATATATCTTTGATTCTTGCCACGTAAATTGACACATGATGCAGTGTTTGAAAGAGGTATGTATGTGAATTCAAGAAATATAGAATACACATATCTCGTTTTTTGTTCTCATTTTCAGTTTCAAACACAGAGGCTCATCAGCTTGATTTAACCTGGCATTTGCTGAATTGCTTTCTTTCAATACGTAACCTTTTATAGTTTTGTTAAAAAGAAATGTCACTCGTAAGGCGGTAGTAAAAACCCTGTTTTACGGGCCTGACCGACCCAGATGTTGCGTAGGAGATTTTTTTTAGCCGTATGAAATTAAAACAAAAATCTTTCAGCCAAAATGGATTGACTTTAACAGAAATTCTTTAAACAAAAATCAGATAATTATGGTGTATTTTTAGGATCAATTAGCCTCTTCTAGACAAAAAATTAAAAAATTAATCCTAACCAAGCGACCCAACTTAACAAGTCTGTTTGCCTGTAGAATCAGAGGTTTTTTTTCGATGCCTAATGCAGAAATACAAAAAGGAGTTAACAAAAATATATATCACAAAAATGTTACAATGCTTTACTGGAATCACTCACAACCCTTAAAAGACACAAGTACAAACTTACGATTCAAATGAAAAATATGCTGCAAATTAGTTACAACACTTTAATGTCAAAAATAAAAGTCCCACCGCCAAATAGTGCATATTTTTCCTCTTTCTTATCAACTTGTCAAAATGTCATCATGTATTGAACGCAAATCAGGTCTATTATTTATATGCAAAATGCCTTCAGCTACCGGATCAACAAGACGCCACAAGGCAAATATCAAAGACTAGAGATGACCCGAGACTTAGTGGCTGTCCAGATGCGCAATCGATCCATAAACTTGAAATGCAAAGCTCTTGGCTTGGGTTGCTTCCATGCCACATCAAAAGCGTCATGTATTTCACCACTTTCCTCATCCATTTTAAACAAAATCCACTTGCAGTATGCATTAAGCAGTCAAAATTGGCACTCTTCTATGCTCTAATGGATGTGGATTTTGTAATGTTATTACTCAAATGCTTGTGAATCAATTATCACTTTTAAAAATATGAATGTACTATTTGTACAAAATTCCAATGTTATTACATCAACTTGTGTTTTGTAAAATCAAAATGTTTGAAACAGACTGAAATCTGTATGACGATTCTTAAAGATAGGATTCATAACTCCTGATAAGTACACATGATTGTAATCTTGCAAAATGACTTCCGGTTTACTGCTTGTCACTCTCATGTCCTCTTCTCTCTCCAATGTTTCATACAGTTAATTCTTATTTGATGACTCAGTGATGCTTAAGACTGTTTCACATGTAGAGGCTCTCCCCAGACATACTCTAAAGACTTGACAAATTGAGCATTTAATTCTAAAAAACAAAATCATACAAAGCAGCTTGTTTAGGTACACACCAGTCAAAGTAGCTACACATGATAACCTGGCCTTCTATGGTAAAGGTTACCATTAAAATACTCTACCTTTGAACATACAGGATGCCTTTTGTTACAAACCAAACCGCTAACATCTTCCGTACATATCTACTAAAGCAAATACAACAGACCGAAAAACAATCTATGCATACGTATCAGATATCAAACAAAATACTGCTAGCCCAAAGTTACCATTTTGTCTACATTTAATACAAGTTGGGAATACTGCCCTGGGTTTTGTCAGTCGCACGTAACTGTTGCCAAAATTGAATGCAAATAGAATAGCAGAAATTGTGTCCCTAGGGTGTAACTATAAACCAATATATTATATATGGGGTGAATATGAAACAGTAACCTTCAACATGGTATAACACTATAATATGTTTGTTTTAAACTATTGGTTTGATTAACCCTAATGTATATTGTAAATGAGGTAAGTATGACAGTGTTATCTACAAAATGTAATTATAATGTAGCATATAATTGTTTTTAAAAATTAATTTTGTTCACCCGTAACTGACACTTGTAAGGCAATCAAGGAATATCAGATGCTTGCCAAGCAAAACTCAATCTTCCTGCTTTTCATTTAAATTTCTTTTCCAATCAATAGGTGGCAATACCCTGAAAATTCCATCTCAATTTGCTTACAATTCCCAAGAAATATAAATTTTTGTGTTACAGAAAACAAAAAGAATTTGACAATGTCTTTTGTTTGTAATTCAAATTGATTTTAGCAACAAGCCTCTCAATGTGCTAAATTGTGTAACATATATTGTAAAACAAATTATAAAAGCAGCAGCTTGTGGATAAACATGTAATTGCTTTTTAATAGTTAGTGTTATTATGTGCAACAATCCTTATCTTCTAAGTTATAATTGGACTATCTTCAGTAGATAGCAAGAGCTATTTTTGTTTTAGGGAGTCAATCATATTTTACCATTGTTCATCACCGATTAACAATGATGCATTCTGTGTCGTCTGTGTGGTTTACTTCGAAGTAAAGCATGCAGACAACCAACAATGAAAACAAGCTCAAGATCGTCTAATTCACATGATTCTTTCATTTTGGAATGTCCGTTTGTCATTGCCACTCAAGATCTGTAATTTATCTGTTAATATCAGCAATAAAACTAAAGAATAAAGCGGTAATGTTTAGCTGCTACCTCCAACATAAGTTCCAGGCCTGACAAATTTTAAGCACTCACACATTCACATACCGTAAAACCCCATCTACAAGCATATAGAGTACGTCTGATGAAAGCTACATTAATCCAAGCGCCATTAAGGAGTTTGAGTAAATAAATTACAGATCCAAGCATACAAACAAGTATTATTGTAAGGCCAATCTATTGTATTGGCATATTCACGCTTGTTTCCAAATCATTTACCTTTCATCCAAAGCCCTATATATGCTTGTAGACGAGGTTCTACGGTATACGCTACTGGACAGTGCATTAAATGTTGTTTATGTATTACCACATAAGGTACAATGCACTGTAAATCATTCCTATTTGCCTGCAGACTGTAAAGTATGGTTTGCAATACTAATTCACTTAAGCTCATTTCACAAACTTAACACTAAGCTATATTCTGTTCAGGTCCAGGATGCATTTGGCAACTCTAAGGGAGGTCATACATCTATTCTTCAATTGCTATTCATGTTAAAGCAACCACAAACACAACTTGGGTTGTTATGATTTGTTTCTGTCAGCAGTTCAAATCACATCTATATGATAACCATTACTGACATCGCTGCCGTCCACACCATTAGTGACACACTTATCCTATGGTCTAGAAATGCGTTAGTTTGTTGACATTCATCACAAGCATAACACCTATTTTTTGTCCATTACAACCTAATGTGAAGTTCATATTGAAGTCATCCAATCTATAATAATTGACTCACAACTACATTAGGGAGCTATCTTACCAAAGACGGTAAAACTATACGTAAAAGCGGCAATATAGCAAAATATTTTCTTTAGTTTCGCACGCACAAAGGAAAAAAACTAGATCAATTTATTGAACCTGTCCTACTTTTAGCCTTCTATCCACCCTGTCAATAATTTGAATTTCAAAAATGCCCCAAATTACTTAAACGATATCCACTGAGCGAGGACCCGGAAACCTACCTGGCTCTTCGTTCAATAGACAACTTGAGGTGTTTACAAGTCCATGTCACATACTCTTTCTGTGACCTATAATGTTATGCTTCTGTAGCAATTGAAATGAATGTGAATACTTGAACAAGTAGATTTCCTTTTTAGCATGTTCTCCTGTTTTCTCCAACTGTTTTCATCACCAGCAGCACACACTTATACACTATCGAACCAAGTTGAAAATCGTTATGGAGTGTCATAGAATTTAATTGCACTTTAGCTTTGAGCTATCATCAGCCTATTTTCTAGATGGTATCAACTTTTTGTATTTTATTGATTTTGCTATATCTTTGATTCTTGCCACGTAAATTGACACATGATGCAGTGTTTGAAAGAGGTATGTATGTGAATTCAAGAAATATAGAATACACATATCTCGCTTTTTGTTTTGTTCTCATTTTCAGTTTCAAACACAGAGGCTCATCAGCTTGATTTAACCTGGCATTTGCTGAATTGCTTTCTTTCAATACGTAACCTTTTATAGTTTTGTTAAAAAGAAACGTCACTTGTATGGCAGTGGTAAAAACCCTGTTTTACGGGCCTGACCGACCCAGATGTTGCGTAGGAGATTTTTTTAGCCGTATGAAATTAAAACAAAAATCTTTCAGCCAAAATGGATTGACTTTAACAGAAATTCTTTAAACAAAAATCAGATAATTATGGTGTATTTTTAGGATCAATTAGCCTCTTCTAGACAAAAAATTAAAAAATTAATCCTAACCAAGCGACCCTACTTAACAAGTCTGTTTGCCTGTAGAATCAAAGTTTTTTTTTTGATGCCTAATGCAGAAATACAAAAAGGAGTTAACAAAAATATATATCACAAAAATGTTACAATGCTTTACTGGAATCACTCACAACCCTTAAAAGACACAAGTACAAACTTACGATTCAAATGAAAAATATGCTGCAAATTAGTTACAACACTTTAATGTCAAAAATAAAAGTCCCACCGCCAAATAGTGCATATTTTTCCTCTTTTTTATCAACTTGTCAAAATGTCATCATGTATTGAACGCAAATCAGGTCTATTATTTATATGCAAAATGCCTTCAGCTACCGGATCAACAAGACGCCACAAGGCAAATATCAAAGACTAGAGATGACCCTAGACTTAGTGGCTGTCCAGATGCGCAATCGATCCATAAACTTGAAATGCAAAGCTCTTGGCTTAGGTTGCTTCCATGCCACATCACAAGCGTCAAGTATTTCACCACTTTCCTCATCCATTTTAAACAAAATCCACTTGCAGTATGCATTAAGCAGTCAAAATTGGCACTCTTCTATGCTCTAATGGATGTGGATTTTGTAATGTTATTACTCAAACGCTTGTGAATCAATTATCACTTTTAAAAATATGAATGTACTACTGTTTGTACAAAATTCCAATGTTATTACATCAACTTGTGTTTTGTAAAATCAAAATGCTTGAAACAGACTGAAATCTGTATGACGATTCTTAAAGATAGGATTCATACAACTCCTGATATAAGTACACATGATTGTAATCTTGCAAGATGACTTCCGGTTTACTGCTTGTCACTCACATGTTATCTTCTCTCTCCAATGTTTCATACAGTTAATTCTTATTTTATGGCTCAGTGATGCTTAAGACTGTTTCACATGTAGAGGCTCTCCCCAGACATACTCTAAAGATGTGACAAATTGAGCATTTAATTTAAAAAAAAAAAAATCATACAAAGTCGCTTCTTTAGGTACACACCAGTCAAAGTAGCTACACATGATAACCTGGCCTTCTTAGGTAAAGGTTACCATTAAAATACTCTACCTTTGAACATACAGGATGCCTTTTGTTAGAAACCAAACCGCTAACATCTTCCGTACACATCTACTAAAGCAAATACAACAGACCGAAAAACAATCTATGCATACGTATCAGATATCAAGCAAAATACTGCTAGCCCAAAGTTACCACTTTGTCTACATTTAATACAAGTTGGGAATACTGCCCTGGGTTTTGTCAGTCGCATGTAACTGTTGCCAAAATTGAATCCAAATAGAATAGCAGAAATTGTGTCCCTAGGGTGTAACTATAAACCAGTATATTATATATGGGGTGAATATGAAACAGTAACCTTCAACATGGTATAACACTATAATATGTTTGTTTTAAACTATTGGTTTGATTAACCCTAATGTATATTGTAAATGAGGTAAGTATGATGAGTGTTATCTACAAAATGTAATTATAATGTAGCATATGTTTGTTTTTAAAAATTTTGTTCACCTGTAACTGACACTTGTAAGGCAATCAAGGAATATGAGATGCTTGCCAAGCAAAAATCAATCTTCCTGCTTTTCATTTAAATTTCTTTTCCAATCAATAGGTGACAATACCCTGAAAATTCCCTAAATTTGATTACAATTCCCAAGATCGCATTGATTTTGTCAACAAGCCTCACAATTTACTAAACTGTGTAACATATATTGTAAAACAAATTATGTATCAAAAGCAGCTACTTGTAATTGCTTTTTAATAGTTACTGTCATTATTTGCAACAATCATTTTCTTCAGCAGATAGCAAGAGCTATTTTTGTTAATTAAATCAACAACTGCAGTAATCAGTAATAATATTGTACTATCAAGTGGATACCTACAGTGATAATAATAGTTTAATTTCCACTTACATTATTTATAGCAATTGCCATCTTCAGTAGATAACAAAAACACATTTTCTGAATCTGAAATCTTGTAGCTTACAACTGTTTACGATAAGGATAATGAACTGAGTGCAATGCATTCGTCAAGATAATCGCACGCGCCGTGGAGTTATTGCATTTAGCTCGAGAGCCGATAGGCTCAAGAGCTAAATGCAATAACTCCATGGCAAGTGCAATTATCTTGACGAATGTATTTGCACGAGTACATTATCCGTCATACACTTTGAGTGTAGGCCTATTAAAACAATAGGCAATATTAATTGCTGCATTCATTATATTAGTTTTAATATTAGGAAAATATCTTACATTTTAAAAACACCGTCAGGACATTGACCAGCTACGTAGCATTTAACTGGTAAAGAAAATCAATCCCGTATAAGTTAGCTATCAATGGTATCGATTAAGCCATACGTCATACTTTAGTAACTTATTCACGCATGGTTTGTAACCAATTGACTTTATGTTGTGATCATTTAATATCGTGGTTTCGAACACAGAGAGCACTGAACCAGTTGGAAACGATCGCTTTAGATGTCCGACTAGTACTACGGTGAATATCAACTGGACTTTATAGCTCTATAATTTGAACTTTAAAATCTACTTATATTAAAACACACGACATTGGGATTTAACAATTTGTTCAGTATTATCATAGGCCTTCAAACACATGTGTTTGAAGGCCTATGGTATTATAAAGCATGATCATGATATTATGCGCTAGTGTGTGTTTCCCGGGCCCGGCTATGTTATTTTAGATGTAGGCCTACATGTATTTCATTTGTAAAATGCTGAATATTTTGCAATGGTGTCATCTTGTATAATTATGATCCACCTGTTTTTGGCCCTTTTAATTAATAGAAGCTCGATTATTCTCATTTGATGTTTGATTTATTTGAGGTCATTAATCATAATTTATGACAATGATCTGCCCTTTGCACGAGCGATTGCTGAATAGGGTGCAACTCTACTAGTCTTATTACAAGACTGCCCTACCCCAACCCTAAACCCTAACCCTAAACTCCGAACGAGGACTGGACTCAAGTCTAACATGGAAGAGTCTAACGAGTTGCACCCTATTCGATAATTGTACCCTATTATAGAACACCGTTTGTAACTATACCATTTTAACACCACAGAATGTATATTCGTACTTTTTTGATGGTATATATATATCGAACAGACAATTATATAGTTATGTGACCTCTGTGTCGAAAGCGCCACCTAACTCTACTATATGGTTATGTGAAAGTAGTATTTCTAGTATTTGAGCGTGCACGTATTATCTAGAATCTATTGTTTAGCGTGCAGGTTTTAGATAATGCATTGTTTAGCGTGCAGGTTTATATAATTTGGGCTGTGAAGGGTAGTTCGCGAAAATAATGCACGGGAGAAGAATACATAACGATGAATAGAAACGGGCACTAGAAGTGTATATTCTGATAATTCTTGTAATGTAATGCCTTTTGTACAATGCAATCTTCATCTGCTCATAACAACAGTGGTGCCTAAAGCAAATTTTAATTCCAATATAACAATACCACACCCAGTATACAACAACTCACATCAGTTCATACCATGTAGAAATTGTTTCATCCTTTGTTATTAAAGGATTCATTTATTGATAAAGCTCAAATCAGTTGACTTGGATGGGATCAGGTTCCTTATACAAGTTTGAAGTCAGCAAGTTTACACACAAAGTTCACATTAAGTATCCAAACATACAAAGCTAACAGAGCTTAATCTTGGCCTAGTTCTTCAAATATTCAAACAGCAAATGGTAACATCTCACTACATACAGACAAGGAAACAGTACCAGATGAACTACATACAAATGAGATAATTGTTGGGAAAAATCAATATTCTGTATTTTTTTCCAATTGGTATTAATTTTCTAATTTACCCCCTATAAAATAGGGGGAGGAATCGGAATTGGACAAAGATATGTTCATTTTCAAGATGCTGAAATCGATAAAATAGAAAAGACATTGCATGTTCCTTTGGATATACCTCATATCAAGTATACTAACATGTGACTCATGTCAGCTCTTACCATTGACATCCTCAAGAAAGACACAGGATTAGAAGTAGAAGATTTCAAGACAGTGATGCAGGATAGAAACCTATGGAGAGCCATTGTGATTTGGGGAAAACCACCTGTCTTAATGATAATGAATGACTCATCCAACACATCATACAATACTTCCTTGTGATGTATGAAAGACTTATGAACTACTCTACCATAAGCAGCAGGTAAACTGTGTAGACTTACATAAATAACTATTTCTTGTGAATTTAATATACCTGGTACTTGTAATTTTGTAATATACTGTGCATGATGAAAATCACATAGAAACCATGCAGGCTTTACTGAAGAACTGTCTCATGAAATAGACTAGCAATGTTGTACTATATAAGCTCAAATAAATCCTTTAGGCTTTCCTGAATAAACATTGAAGGTTATACAGGAATAGCACACCGTCTTCATAACACATATATACCATTACATACTTATTACTAAAAATGGTGTTCAATTCCTACGTTGTGAATAAAACAAATGCTAATTGTCACCACAGATTCAGAAATAATATATTTTGAGCTGTTCTTGATATCTCCATTAGGATTTCTGTATTTGACATCCTACTTGTTGAATGCTGTGTGACCTAATTATTATTACTGATTTGTACTTTTCATTTTCTAAGTAATGACATATCAGGTGTTTGCTGAGATTTGAATACATCAATAATTTGATGGGACTTTGAGATGCAGCAGAACCTAAGAGATTAGACTAGAAGAGTACTGACTCAAATTTGCCATGTGTGTAATGCTATGGTAATCCCCCATATTGGCTTGTTGCTTATGGAGGGAAAAAAGTTTCACTATTTTGCCCTCTATGAGCAACACAGAAACATGTCACAGCCAGTACTCTTTGGTTACCTCATTGAATAGACTACAGTTTGTCCACTCTGAAGTACAAAGTGACAACGCGCGCGGATACAGCGCGTTAACAGTGTGCAGTGCTGCGTCTCCGCTGCAGATATGCGTGCCTTCAAAGTCGGCACAATGTGTGCATCCGTGTCGGTATTTGTACTTCAGAGTAGACTGACTGTATGCCAAGAATGCCATACTCAGTTTTTGATAAATAAAAAAATATGTTATTAATCATGATGAACACTTTTAGTTGAACTTGAAATTATACAGATGTTTATCACAAGTAAAATATTCAATAAATGGTCATAAAAAGGTTTATAAAATTAGTGACAGTAAAAGTATCGAATGCAACATATCTTAGCATAATTATAACGAAGGCTGACTTATTGAACAATTCTGATTTTCGTATCTTTATTGATCAAGAAACCCGAGAAACAAATCGACTATGTACTTTGAATTTTGAGCAGAACTTTGCCTGGGAACTTTGTCCCTAACACACACTGTCAATCATACTTGCCATCTATTTGTTATTTGAGATATACTTGCATGCACCAAGTGAGAGTTTTGAATTTCATGCCAACACAAAACACGGCAAATATCATAGTTGTGTATGCTCATTGTATTTATTGGTAATGGCAGGATTTAAATCATTTTGAGATCTGAGCAACCTATCACAAGTCAGATCCATTTAAAGATGCATTACATCATGGCTAATTTTAGTAGTCCAGTTTTCCTGACTGCTCTACCATATATGCCAGTGTTAAGCATTTGAACCACAATATGAAAGTCAGTAGTCCACTTGGGGAGCTAGCAAACAGAGAGAGTATGGTCATGGAAAAGATTAGATGTGGAAAATCTATCAAAATGTGCACACAAATTAATACAAATCAGTGTTTTATGCATAAATGTAATAGCTAGAGTATAAATGATGGGCAAGCAGACTATGGAGAAATCTACTACTCATTCAGCTGAATATAAATGTAACATCAGAGGCACTAGCAGTGATCCTTGCAGAAGTATGAAGAAATTACACATACTTTGTTAACAGATTTCCAGCGATGTTGCTAAATCAAGCAAGCATGTAGTTATACATGTCCATATAGACACTATCCTCCAAAATTGACTAACATTTCAAAGTTTACCCTAATTAGGAGCTAGAATGCTTTCAACTGTATCACACCTACATGTACACCCTTCATAAATATGCAAAAATGTATTTTGATAATAATTTTTTACATTCTATGATTCAGCAAATCGTTGATAGTGCCTCTTAATGGAACAGTAACATTTCTATCCTTGATCATTGTCTTTGGAGCTACAAGCCAGGGATTTCAGTTATTTTTTTTATATATCTTTTTTATTTCTATATTTTTTATTGTGTTTGCCCCCTTTTATCGGTTTATTTGCATGTGCAGTACCAAACAACACTACCAATACTGCACGAACATGACTAGAAGGAAATTAAAAGACATGGGTCTACATTTCAGTAACATAAACCTTCCGCCAAAGTTTACTAAACAAGATTTAGAATTCATGTTCACTAAAGGATAAAATTGTTACTCCCTACTTGTTCTCATGAAGTATGGGAAAATATGTACGATCAGGTGCCATATTGAATAAAGCCGAAGGCACCAGACCGTACATATTTTCCTTATTTCATGGACAAGGAGGGGGGAAACTAATAGCATCTACCATAAGGGGATCACTGTTCCAATTTACACAAGCACTGCTGGCTGAAAATTTATGACATGACCAAGCCTCCAATTTCCAAATTACATCTACTAACACTCCTCAATGTAATTTTCTATTTTGATTTTTGATGTGCTCAAAGAATACATTACTTATTTATGTTGCTGATATACAGTCTGCTTCGTTAGGTATTCATTAACTAAACCTACCTAGGACTGGTAATTGCATATGTTCTAAATTTCCTTTTCCAGTTCCTTCATTAAGTTTCTGGGTTAGTGGAGCAGACACATGTTAAGTTGCAATTCTTTGGAGGTTTTATTGGCAAATCTAAAGCGCATAAAATCCAGACATTTTCTTTTCATATTATTTCTGTATATTTAATTTAGAACAAAATCTGCTGAAGGTGGTGTTTGAGAACCACAGATGTTGTGAACTAAGTTTAATCTCAACACTACATGGCAAAATAAATTTACCTTATTCTCATTGCTGCATGCTTCACTAACTTGTTTTTACACTCCTTTAACATAAATTAATTATCCACTAATAGTGATCAATTCTGCAAATACAAATGGGAATAAATTCAGGCAAATTGATAATAATCAAGAAACTGAACTGACTCTAAGAAAATTAAACAGCTCCCACTATTTGCCAGAAGTCATTAGCGCTAAATTAGATTTTACACCACAATTCATCTATATTCCCCATTTCATTTTTCCCCTTCACTAATTAAATCATCTCTCTATAAACAATCCATTGTATCAAGGTTAATCAAGCATATCTACCTTAAAACTATTTTACCTAGATTAAAATTATATTTGCTTTTGATCTTGTGAATTTTGACTCCATGTGGGAACAATATCCTTCTGGCAAGTGAGAGAGCACTCACCTGTTAAATTGACATTTTGAGATCCATGTTAAGCCAACATATTCTATTCTCTTCATATTTCATTCTTTCCAGCGACTTGAAAATCTTACCACATTTCCAATTATATAATACATTATATAGCTTGTGAGTTGAGCAAGAAAATGAAAACAATGAAAAAGAAATCTGTTTGACATTTTGCAAAATCATGTTACATGTGATGAAATCCACATGCAAAATCAATATGCTTGATTTTTACTTCATATTCTTCCCCATTTAACAACGGGAGACAATATCCTGAAAAGCCATCAAATTGGAGATGTATCTCTAGAGATATGACAATATTCATGTTGCAAAATAAAATAGAATTTTTAAATTTAGTTCAAACTATTCCTTTAATAAGTTATAGTATTTCTATTAGTACCCCATCTGTTATCACAGTACCCCTGTAGCCTGTCCCTGTGTGAGTGGCTGAACTTTCGTCAGGTGTGTCTCTGACTTAAACATGTCCTCATGAAGTCAGAGCCACATCTGACGATAGTTTGACCACTGACACAGGGACCGGCTGCACCTGTACTGTGATAACCGATGGTGTGATGAAGTCAAAGACACATCTGACGAAGTTTGACCACTCACACAGGGACCGGCTGCACTGGTACTGTGATAATCAATGGTGTGATGAAGTCAAAGATACATCTGACAAAAGTTTAACACTCACACAGGGACCGGCTGCACCGTTACTGTCATAACCAATGGCATACTAGTAGAAATACTATAACTACACTTTAAAAAATAAATACAGGGAAATTGCTTGGGGTAGTATATGAATGTATATGCCCATACATCACCCCTCACAAACTCATCAAAATATCTCTATACTGTTCTAATGCTCGCTAAGGAAAAAAACCTCAACTTTCCAACATAAAGTCAAACATAAAATGCTAAAACAATGAAATACATATGAATTAATTTTGCCCATTGCCTCTGGCTGTAACTCCAAATCGATTTTTGTGACAAACACTCATTTTACATGATGGCATTACATGAGAATATTAGTTGTTTACATCTAAGTGTGGGTGGCCACATGACACTATACATTGCCAACAGATACAGACGCAAAGGTGTGAGATGGTACTCCTCAATGCTTCAAATTGTTGCCACTGGAAGTCTGTTACAAATGGTTGACTGTTATCTTGTCTTCTTCCTTCTTCAAGTATGGAGGAGGCTCTTCATAACTTACAGCCAGAAAACACCTGCTTGTCATCATCAGCTTAACATGCTACCAAAATGTACGATAGTGACTAGCTAAAGTGAAAAAAAAATTAAGACTCATAACACCGTCTACTGATATACATGTAGAATGATGTGCACGCAGTTGGGCCCAGTGCTTACACTAGTTGACTAGTTGTGTGCTGCGTAAATGCGTGACTGGCGCACACTTATGTGAATTTTCGCAAGCATGAGTTGGGACTAAAAAGCCGAATAATTTTCGCCTAATATATATTTTTTTTATTTTGGAAAACGTTTTTAACAATATTTGGTGTTTCTATAATTCATTCAAATCTTGTAAAATTTGAACGCGTACGTTTTCAAGATTTTGTATGCGTTGGACTTTGAACTCTGAATTTGAAGGGGTCTGCAAAGTGCGTGAACGCGTAAGTACACGTGTAATCCCTGGTTCGTAGTGCAGTAAATTACTATGAAGAACTATTTAAAACTTAAATTAGTTTTAGAAATTGTTTCAGGATAAGAGGAATTTGTTCTTGAAGTTGTGCTAGATATGACTTGATATAAAAAATAAACAAAAAAGTGAAGACACAAGACTCTTCAGTTTATCTAGCTAGTCTTATAAACTAATGAAACTTTTTGGAATTAGAATTTAGTTGTTGCATGCTCTATATGCAAACAATAGGTATATGATCATCTATCAAAGTTCAGCAATGCTCTTTCAATAGGCATGAACTATCTACTCCAGTCATGTACAATAAAACACTAAGTTCTTATCATGATTGAATAATGAAAGAGCATCAAATACTAGATGCTTTTGAGAATGCAAGTATTTGGATTTCTGATACACTCCATGCCAGGGTTGCCAAAAAAAAGTGCCAGCTCTAACCATGGGTCAAATAATCAATAATTTGCCCAATTTCTTTTAATCATTGGTTTCTATGGGACAGGACACTACTGAAAGTCACAAGAGCACTGTTGAAAAGTTGCCCATTTTTTTCTTAACCATGCGTTCCTTTTTGATAGGAAACATACAATAGTTGTGGGGAAAATTGTCAAAAGTCAGCCAGTTGGGCTACAAAATTGTGGGTTTGGCAACCCTGTTGTGTTGCTAATTACACTTTCACTCTATTTGTTCTAGACAACTTTATGAATAGTATACATGCATATGGAATGGCAATTAATGTTTACTTAGGTTTCAAGCACATTAACAAAACAATGTTAAGTGAATGGATTCTCTGCATATAAGGTAGAAACCCTTGCAGGCACTTTTTATTTTTGCAAGATTTACACTGGTTGCATTTTGTATACTAGTCTTTTTTATTAGTATGTCATGATGTCATCCATCACAGTGTCCTATGCCAATTGAGACATATATTTGAGAATGTTGCATTATGGGCACAGAAAAACATTCCCAATTTGATTTTATAAGAAATGAAATGATAGAAGACCTCTTCATGATAATATACTCTTCTTGGATTCTTGGATTAAGAAGAGACTTTTTCTAAGGTAGAATGCTCCTATTTGATAATGATGATGCCTTTCTCAAGAGGGATGGTAAAATACCAATGGGAGAGGCTCACACACCCACCTGTGAATACAAATAGAAGAGTACTTCCTTTTCAAGTGCTTGATGTGTAAAATACAAGACATTACTTGTTAACACCCTCCCTCTGTACCATGTCCTTGTTGTCTACTATGACACATTTAATGTTATTAGGCTTTTCCATTTGACTCCTCCCCTCCTTGAAGAATATTTTGAAATTACCACCTCTACAAAAATAATTATTTACCTGGTGTGGACACTGTGCCTCAGGGGCGTTTATTGGAGAGAATACAGTAATTTATTCTTATCCAAATCTAAGAATTTCTATATCAGAAGTCAGGGAATAGATGCCAAGGACACTTACATTCCCCATACCATTCATTTACATCAATAGAAGAAGTACATGACAGAAGTACTGTATTCATTCCATTAACCGCCCATGCCCCTTTAAGCGCCCACCCAGTGACTTTACATTTTACAAGAAAACTGTGATATTACAGTGATTTTTAACTGCCCATGCAAATCTGAATCATGGTCTGAAACAGATATTTGTAATTTCATACAACTATAGTCCACATATTTCCACTTACTTGCAGACGTTTCAGAAACTCAGTTTCCTTTATCGATCAGCTGTACACAGATCGTCACTGCAACAATAGCATCGATAAAGGAAACTGAGTTTCCGAAACGTCTGCAAGTAAGTGGAAATATTTGGACTAGTTGTATGAAATTACAAATATCAGTTTATCATGAACAGTCCTGATGAATATCTTCAAGAATGATTTGAAACATATGACACACTGGTGATGATGGAATATGTTGGGCCTTTTTTACGTATTGGTTGCCTAAACAATGTAAAAAATAAGCGCCCACCAAAAATGACTTTGTTAAGCACCCTGGGCGGTTAATGGAATGAATATGGTATGTGCAATTACACAATCCTGCAAGTACTGTTGTCAGTCATTAGGAATAAATAATACTTGAACACGTTGATAATAATTACAAGCTAATAAGTACCCCAGTAAGTAGCAATTGAATAAACCAGGAAAGGAAATGTATAGTAAATAATTGGAAGTGACTGGAAGTGACTGGCACTAAATTAGTACACTGACCATGGTGTTTGAAGGGCAAATCACATTAATTTGAACAGCCATTTTGGTCACTTGTTCAATTAACATGGGAAGATACAGACGTGAACCAATGATGATAAAATGCCAAATAATATCACAACTTAACATGTCTTTCCATCTCTTAGGAATATTACTACTTCAATGTTGTTAAATAAGATGTAATGACCATGATCACAAATTATTGTTGTTGTCATGATTAAAAGAACGGTTTAAACAGGGAAAAGATACCTTTCAATACATTTATAGCTTATAGGTGATGTTATGTTCTTTTAGCCGGATAAGATCCCTATAGTATAGGGCTGCTAAGAATATACGATTTTGGATGCATTTTTAGCCAAAATACACGAATTGCGCCGCAAATAACGCAATTGCGTATTCTTAGCAGCCCTACATATTTTTTATCAAAATGTGTATGATAATAATCAAGAAAATTACTCAAGCTATTGTCAGAGTGACAGTCAGAAATCATTGTATCATATAATCAATGTATGTACAAAATACACCTGTATATTGGCAGAGTGATAGTTTTTAAAACCAGTCAATTACTGATGCACCAATTTAAAAAGCTAGGGAATATTGTTCAGACAGTATCACATGATTTATGGATAAAAAACATCTCCTTTCTTGGTAAACAAAGAACATTTACTAAAAGGTATTGTCATCATATTTAGCACCCGTCTCTTAATAAATGTCCCCACAGAATTGTTGAACTGACTATTAAAGTGACACATTTATGCACCTGTACGACTAAATTCTGTAAAATGTCAACAAAAAAAAAATAATCTAAACCTTCAAGCTTGGGATTATCATGATTTTGACTTCAGATACGCTAACCAGTCCTAGAACCAACAAACCCAAGTGGACCATGTCAAATAGCGCTATATGTAACCATGGAAACACCAAGCCAGCAAGCAATAACTGTAACTCCGAACATTACTATTCACCATGCAGTCAAGGCTCTGCTCATCATATCAAATGATGCATTCAAACTGTACATGTAATGCAGCGTACCAATTCCTCACAAGCAACATAAGATGCCAATGACCCCTGTATACAGCTGCCCATCAATATTACTATGAAATGAATATGAATTTCATAATAGTACTTCAAAACAAATAAGCTCATATATCTTGTAGTGGAAGCAAGAACATATAATTGCATAATCTGAGTTGCCAGATTTGTACAAATATCTTTGATTTAGTGAAATTTGTTTACAGTAAATTCCACTTGCTTAATTTCTTTCCAGGTAGACTCTCAACTTTCTCCTCGCTCTCTACAGCCCATGTGACTCAAGTTGCATTACATGCTTCATGTGGATTATGCTAAGTGGCACACAACCATGAAATGACGTCCCTATTGCACCATTGCACAATGGATTTGTAAAAGTGCTCCACAATAAATAGCCACTATTAACTTGAGGAAATGGGCTGTGATCAGGCACGATGAGTTTCATGTCGATCAAGCAAAATAGGTTTGATGTTAAGGATATTGCTTTTGTAAACATCACCAAAATAAACACTAAATATCTGGTTTTTAAACATGTGGCAATGTCTTAAAAATTGCTATTTGTGACTTAATGCAGCTGTTTTAGTGGGTAATTTAATGTTATGGCATATCTCAGTGTTTCAGATGGTCATAGAGGATCGGCGTGCTCAAGAATTGCCATTCCTAAGTCAATCCTCAAGTCCGTGTCCATACCTCTCAATTAAAGCCTGTTTCGCAATGACGTCAGCTGGAATTACAACCAAAAGCTTACTGTGACCCATTTAGTGGCGCGCCAAATTGAGCCGTATTAGAAGACTATAATTAAACCAAGGTCATAGGTTAAGCTCAGCACTTGAGAATGTATCGTTCACACGGTGGTAACACTCAAAGACCAGTCAAGGATCACTTGGGGAAATCGTGAAATCCCCTAAATTTCTTGAAGATAAATTTGGGGGCAAACTAAGTAACTGGAATCCTCAAGGCCATTCATACAGCAAATTTACCCAAGTTTTTGCTCAAGAATCGTGTTGCTTTAAAAGTAAAAAGCCCTCTGCTTGGACGTGCCTTTTCCTTGATCACATCTCAAGGCAACTAAACAGATAATTCCGATATGTTTATTATCACATTTACGCCAGCAGAATGTCATTAATAAATTTGATTTGATTCTGAATTACAAACCTTTATTACTGTAGACATTTCAGGATTCAAGGATGAGCTTCACCAATTTGTTCTTATTTACTTGTCTCCTTTATTATTTGCGACGGCGAACCTGGTGAAAAATTATGTTTATTTACCCGGTACTTTTTATTCTTCCCTTTTTATTTTGTTTCTTCAAAAGTGTTTTCCATAAACCTATACACAGGGCAATGACTGCTTCACTATCTAACACACTCATACAATGCTATATTTGTCCTTATCGATGGTTAATAACACACACACAGATAGTTTAAGAGTAACCACGCTTTTCTTTACGCTTTTGTTTCTAATGAAATAACTGATCAATTCTGAGCATAAAGCAAGAGAGTAACGACCGCAGCATTGCATAAAACACATGTATTCAATGTTTTGCTATGTAATTAATGGTTAACATACTCTGAAGCTGTTCACAACTTTGATTACATTCATGTATTATTAGATTTTTTTCATTAATAGTTTATATTTCTATCATATATGGTCATTTTCACGGTAAAGGGTGTAACTTTTGATTTTTAGGGTCAAAATTTCAAACCACTTAAATATGTTTCTGTTTACTGTAATCATGCATAGAAGCAACTTAAATTCCAGTAAAATAGTGTTTCAAGGCTTAAACCTTTTGATTTCTGATAAAAATTTGACATTTCCATAACATTTTGGTTAAAATCTAAGAAAAATGTATTTTACATAAGCTCAGAAAATTATGACATGAAAGCTGGAATACATGTGAAATCCCATTCCAAAGTAAGTCAACAGATATAAGTTAAATTTTATACCATGTTTTGCTATGTTTGTAATTGCAATTTTGAAATTTTTTAACATCAAGGGTCATTTGCAATGGAAATTTCCCAACCTTAAACATATTTTTTAAGTTTTAATTGGGTTCCTAAAATAATTTAAATGTCTAACTTCATGTACAAATACTACTTGATGAAAGGAACCTCCCAGCCAAGTTTCACAGAAATTGGAGTTATTTTTTAGAATTGGCAATTCAAGCGATTTGTGTTTCGGAGGCTTCAGTTAACAACACAGGTGATCATAAAAGTAAAATATTTGGCTAACTACTACAAGTTGACATGAAAAAATAGGTAAAAAATATCACAATTACCAATTTTCATGCTTTGCTTCTAAGTATTGAATTTCAGTTGTGACAAAAATTAAATTATCACAGCAAGTCATTTTTTTTTGTTTGAGGCTTCATGTTTACAATGGTTAAACATGGCAGAAGTAGTTTTTTGAAAACAACACTGTTGGGATCATCTAAGCTGTTATTTTCTTGTGTGTATTGAATCAATGATTCTATGCGGCAGATATTGCAGATTTATAACATGATAATTTTTCACCCATTTGTTAAGTATGGTGTTATTTGCATGTGAAGCCTCCAAACGGGCTTTCTTGGATATCAGTATATTTTTCAAGCATTAACCATAATATCAATTTTTTTAAATTTATGACATTCTGCACATATCATGCAACAATTACAATGCAGATATCAATATGGAACATACCAATTTAGATATGCATAGATGATAATTAAGTTTACTGTTGTTCGGAGGCTTCATTTGTTTCGGAGGCTTCAATTGTTAACGGAAAGTTTGTATTGGGTCCCATTTTCAAACGGTGATATATATCTCCATGATTTAAAAACAAGTGACTTGAGGATCTACTTTGCTACATTTTGATAAATAGATTGGATGAGCTCTTTTATTTATATTTGCCCAAGCTTGCTGAACAGTTTGTTTCGGAGGCTCAAAAAAGTTAACGGAAAATCGGCTCTTTGAAGTCAAGATTTTATAAAAATTTTAAAAGCTTGCAAATCAACTAATTTTTGTTACCCATTTCAAGTTAAGATATCAACTGTTATGAATCAAGAAGAAGTGAAGAAATAACCAAGAATTATGAACCAAAGCTATACCCACAAAGTTTGTTACCAATTGTTAACGGAAAATGACGCCTCCGAAACGACAAATATTGAAGTCCGGTTCTCAAAAATACAGGGCTGTTCACAATTAAATCTAATGTGGCAGTGTTTACTGAACATATGACCGTACTTTCAGGATAAGAAAAATTATCCATGAACTAACTGAAGAAAACACAGGGTTTTACAAAAATGTTACTGTTTTTTACAGTTTTTCAAAATGGCAATATTAGGTACATTTAAGCCTGCTAAAACTGAGCGCAGTAACTCCCGAAGATGATTATGCTACCCAAGGTAGCTGCTAACTAGATGACTTATGTGGCCAAAAATCATGGAATTCTGTGGCTTTATTAGAAAACTACGGATCAAAATGTTAAAAATCCAAAGTTACACCCTTTACCGTGAAAATGACCATATTTGTTCTCTTGTTAGCTAATGTTGTACTAAATCATTGCCCTACAGGCACAAATGACTTATTACATCACATAAATCTTCTTTACATCCGACATACTTAACAGATAGTATAGAGGTTGTGCATGAAATTATTGATTGGCTCCAAACAAAGGATTTGAACCGGTGTCCTTCACCGTAATCATGGTGCAGTGTAGTCCATTCAATCAAATGTTGTTATCAACCTATTCGATCGTAGTGCATTTGTTATTAAGTGTGAGAGGAACAGTCGCGATAGATTGCAATCATGCTTTTGTTGAATGCATTTGAGTAGTCCGCCATATTTACGGTATGTCATAAGCACAACCTCTATAACGTTATCAATAAATAAAAATCTAAGAATACATTGGTTGGTTTGCTGCGTGAAATAATCAATCCCCAGTGTTATGTCAGAATTGGTGAATTTAATCTCCATGTGGGGATTACTGAAGTCACATCTGATTTCACTTCCTCAATCCAACTTTCTTGATCAGACACCATGGTGAGTTTTCACAGAACATTGGTTTCTGAATCTGACCTGAATTAGTACAGCTGCTGTGGCAATACCCCTACAGGCTCCCTAGAAAGCATCACAAGAGTTTCCATAGCTAACAAGAGCACTACTGTCACATCACTGCTAACCTTGTAGTCCAATATACAAAGTTCATACCTCTACTTCTTCCAATAAAACAATGATTGCATAAGCTCTTTTACCCCATCAAGTTTAAGAAAATAAAAACCATGTGAATACCATAAAGACATAGTTGGCAGTGGTGATACAAACCCACACTTTTTATTTTATACCCTTTATACCAAAACTACAAAACCCACCCTTTCTAAGCGTAGTTATTGCAGATCATAATGCATGTATGGTGGTCCAGGAGGTGCAGATTTGCATCCAAAGAGAGAATTACATATTGAAGTTTTAGATGACCAAACAGAATGGGATTTCAATATTTTTTGTGTGTTTCATTTAGTGTCAATCAGTACGGTAACCTTTGAGATTGCAATTGTTGACTTCTAAACCCACCCTTTTTATCAGTGACCACGCTTTATATTTGGACACGCATTTTAACCAGAAATTTTTCAAACCCACCCTTTTAAATATTTTGTGGACCCTTCAAACCCACCCTTTCTAAAGCGTGGGTTACCAACAGTGAAAGATTCGCCTAATGGCGCACTTGGGCTCCTTTGCCTTGGGGTAAATTTCATGTGCAAATAGAGAGCACCCTCTTCTGAAATCCCAACAAGAATTAATGTTCTATGCTCTTATTTGTGGGTGGGGAATTTAGCAGATGGGGAATTTTGCAGGAAGGCACCTTTAGGTTGTGCCTAAAATTTTATTTATGTCAAGGGAGCCCATACCGCCACTAGGCAAACCTTTACGGTATGTCCTTTTATGCATATAGGTCAATATACTAATACCCGGTACTCAAAATTGTGAGAATTCAAGAACAAACGAAGTAGTTCAAAGTTGGCAAAGTGCAAAATATTACACATGTGAAAATTACTACTTAAATTACTTGTTACAGTATGTGATTCAATAAAGCCATTAGGCGAACCTTAACAGTATGTCCTTTACAGTATGTCCTTTTATGCATATAGGTCAACATACGAAAACTCAAAATTGCGAGAATTTAAGAACAAACGAAGAAGTTCAAAGTACAAAATATTACACATGTGAAAATTACTTGTTACAGTATGTTACAGGCACTTTCTAATTTCTTTTAAGAAATATCAATCACAAAAACAGCTCTTTGTACTATATGTACATTGTACTATGAAAAATATTCCCACTTCAATATTTTCAGCAAATTATTACAGTTAAAAAAGGCAAAAATATCTTTTATGTAGATATCAAAATTGATATAGTGTGACAAAGTACTTGTTTAGATAGATGGAATCACATAAACACATGTTATATTAGATGATATCATAATCACGGAATGCAGTGGTTTATGCAGCATACACTTAAAGTATATGCACAAAATATCAGAAAATATAGTTAGAATTGGATAATATCATACAATATATACCTGTCAGATTGAGCCATTTTTGTCTGTTTGTGTTACTAATGTACCACTGTTATTATTACTAGAGCCTTTGAATAATAACAGGCATAAAGACCGCATATTTTTATGTTTTAGAGTACTTCTGAATAAACCATAACATGTTATATTGTAATGTATGCTGTCTACTCAAGATAGCACATAGTTTTGCACAGGGTTATAGCTACGGTGGGCGGCGCCCCCGCCCGGCACAAAAAAAAAAATTTAAAAAGAAAGAAAAAAAAAAAAAAAATTAAATTAAATTTTTTTATTTTATTTTTAGTAAATGATTTTTTCATCATAAGAAGAGCAAAAAAAAATAAAATTAGGAGGGTGATACCCCAGAGCTTATTCCCAGATAACTCGCGTTCACTAAAAAGATTGTACCCCAAGCCAGCGCTCTAATTGGATATTCATAACCTCATTAATAAACGCGGTGCGTGTGATCCAATTACATTTAGTTATTTGTTAAAACGCGAACGCAAATCGAGGTCATTAATATCTCACAATTGACCGCAAAATGCGTAATTGTTCCAATGGCGCACACAATTGACCGGCGTTGCATGTTGTTGTGCGCTAAACAACCTGCTTGTGGCGCTGGCTGTCAGATTTGGATTGCGGCGCTACCATATTTGCACAGATTGTGATACGCGCTTTTGTTATTGGTCGTCTTGTTTTAGCCTGATCAATTTTTGGAAAGGGAAGATGTAAAAATCATCTATTTTATAAACTTTTGAGCTAAATTTTGTGTTACATGTATTTTGTAAGGTGAAGAGATTAAAGTGACGGTTATGAATGAGGTTAATAACTTTGCATCGGTAATATGTCGGGCATTGTGAAAAATCTAAACATTTTGCTTTGGACCTCGAAATATCCCTCGGGGCTACGCCCCTCGGGATATTCCTCGTTCCAAAGGCAAAATGTTTAGATTTTTCACAATGCCCTCCAAATAACCGGCGCATGATTATTAACCTCTAAGTAAAATTACCCGGCACTCAACTTGGGCTAGCTATAACCCTGGTTTTGCATGTATTATCATTATCATTATTTGAATAGCACTTGAATATACTATGACCTATAATATAAAACATGTCATCTACTAAAGATAGCATACTGTAAGGCCCACCAATGTAGGATGGCTATCGCATACTTATGCATGCAGGTTCAACAGACAAACCTTTCTTTTCCTAATGTAATTGCAGTAATAGAATTATAAATAACAGTTGAACATGCCATAACTTGGATATGATATAGCCTGCATACTAAAGCTATAACATACATGATGCAGTGTCTCATTGGAGTATATTCCTTTGACAATTTCATAGCCTGATCTGTACTAAAGCATGCAGTCTTGAAGATCCCTTGAATAAATTATATCATAAACTGATTATGATACTCCGTTCCGCAAATAAAACCCTCCTTGTTCAACCTAAATCATCTCGGTCATGGGGTGATCGCGCCTTCTCTGTGGCAGCCCCTCGCATATGGAACAGTCTTCCCAATTTTATTCGCAGTTGCTCGTCAATCGAGTCATTCAAATCCTCACTCAAGAAACATTTTTTCGAACTTGCTTATGAGCTGGATTAATTTGTAGTTTACTATGTTATTTTTTACTTCATGTATCTTGAAATGTACTATTGTTGATTGCATTTGTTCCTTGTTTCCATTTTTCCTGCTGGTATATTTTGTTTTGCTCTGTATGCGCCACGAGCGTTTATTGCGGATCTGCGCGCTTTACAAGTGTACATATTATTATTATTATTATTATTATACTGCTTGCTGTTAGCAAAAGCTAGCATGCTGTAGATTTATTATCAGAGTAGCCCTTCAACATACCATGCCCTGATTATAATACAACATGCTTTCTACCGAAGATAGCATGTTCAGTGACTATTGTATTAGAGTAGATCAAACCATAATCTATATACAAACACAGTTGCTATCTACCAAAGATAGCATGCTGACATTTTCAAGCAAACCCTTAAACAGCTTTAACATTATACTACAAAATATAGCACATACACTTTTCCTTTTGAGTAACCCTTTAATATACCATGAATATTAGAGGAAGCTATCTACTGAATAGCATATCATATTGTCTTTAAAATGACGGAAAGGGAATTTCAATTCGTTTATATGGAGCATCTAGAGAATACTACATCACAATGCAATTGTTAGCACAACTGGTCCATATGTTAAATTTTATGTTTTTCCATGTTCCATCTCATATGATCACCAATACCCTGTGAGGAAAAAGTTTTCTTCTAATTTTACAGCGAGTGAAATATGAAGACGGAAAGTAAACACTACCCCAATAACTATGTTATTGTAAGCTCTTGCTGGTATCCACCGTTTACCATTCCACTTCCATGCTGCAGGGAACGTACAATGACAAAAATATCTCGATACAAATTCATAATTCTGAAAACATCTAAGTGATATCCATGACAATATCAGGTTCTTACACCTTGCAGGAAAGGAAAGAAAAGAATACATAAGAATGAGTTAATTTACCCTATGTGTGCTCGCAACAGACCTCACATTTATCCCAACAAAATGTCACTAGAATTCAACCTCGGAGACATTATATCTTGTCCGAGAAACCCTGCTAAGTTGTGTGGATTCACATCAGTAACCTTTAGGAGGAAAATCAGTGGGACATGCACACCAACTGGTAGTCTTTGGCTGGATGCAGAAATTCCTCACAGCTAAAAACACTGATCAGGATCTAGTTTTAAATTCAATAACATCTTCCATTTGAAACTCAACCTTGTCTTACTGTTTATAGATCTGGTTCATGGTATGATATAGGAATGATAATAAACATGTAGCTGATATTTTTAATGTAGCCAGTATTATTCGCAAAGGTTTGTAAGCTTAATCAACCAAGCTTTGTTATTAAGCATGCTGATCTTTTTAAACTTGGCTAAAACAGGGCGCAGACTTGCACATAAATGAATTGTACACAATTATAAAGGTGAACATTGAACATTGTGAACATTGTAATACAATCTTTATATTTGCTTCCTATTCATCCTGTCATTGCAACTAGCCAATCAATTAACATGCCTTGCAATCATTTGATAAATTGATATACCAACATTTGATTCAAACTATTTCAAAAGTAAAGGTATTCATGGTTGTCATCGCTTAAATATGTCCTATGGGTTCATGCAATGTTTTCATACTCAATACTAACTCAGAGCAGACAAACAAACAAACAAACACACAACCACAATATCAATATTGCTTGCACATACTAGCATTGTGCAAATTCCAAATTGACTTATTTGAAATCTTGCATTGTCTTTTTATCATAATTTGTAATTTGTAGTTGTAGTGTCCAGGGAATGCTTTGAATTGGTTTTCTTTCTCAATTCCCTTCCGACATAATTTGCTCATCTTTGTTGGATACAGAGAATTGAAAGGATTTATAAACTAATATTAAGAATATAAAAACCCTAAGTGTGACCAGAATTGAATTTGGATGATAAATGACCTTGAAATAAATCCAACAAAATGAGAGAAGCTTCAACTCCCTGTGTGGCTTTATTGTTTTCAGCAAACTAAAACTACGACTCGTTTAAGTTCAATTTTGATGGTTATAGCATACAATGTATTAGTCAGATGGGAAATCAATTTACATGTAGATTGAAAAATGGAAATGTTTTGTGTTTTCTCCTACCACAGTGAAGTGAAAGTAATTTCCCTGCACTTTACATCGTTTAAACATCCCAATATGTCAATAAATGTGTCCAGTGTTCACTTTATGATGTTAATTTTCAGTTTTGTTTTGTAATACCATGGTATAACATGTTTCTTACAAGTTAGCTAAAACATCTTGGTAAAATCTTAAATTATGTCATAAAAAACTGCTATTAATCAGTTCATTTGAATATTATTTTTTAAATCAAAACATCATCACATGAAGTCACTTTCCAATTGATTACGATTTATGTCTGCAATTAGTTCCAATATAAAGCTCAAATGTCACAAACAAGTTTGATGAATTATTAGTATTTATCAAATAGGCACAGTCTGGCAGGCAGTACATATATGTGTACGTGCTAGTAACAATCTGCTGAAGCGAGAAAGACGGTTTTAAATAGATTTGGTTGCTAGCTAGGTCAAGTCTCCCTTTCATACCGTCTGAACATTATCCTAATGGTGACCTTCATCCTTGTCAGCGTTTGGCCAGCCGGACAGACAGTCAGTCAGCTGACTTAAAAGCAGACTTGTCAGCGAGATAATAAATTACACAGATATTCCTCCATGAAAAGAAAAAGAAAGAGATGGCACCTTGCTATCATCCTCTCAATGTGTACTATCCATTCAATAAATGTAATAATGCAATTACAGAGCTGTGGGCAAACAACATCATGGAAAAATAAGAAGGGTGAAACATTTGAGTCGCGATCTAGCTATACCTTTGACATTTAACACTCACACACACACATTTAAGTCTCGTCCAGCCCTGCAGCTACATCCAACTATAAAGACACCCTCAAAGTGGGCTATTCTAGTTGAAATCCATACATCCCCTGTAGAACACACAACCTTAATCTTCCATGTAGGGAGTGTGAATTTCAAATGGGATTACCTAAATGGGTGATTTCATTTGAAATCTACACCCCCTGTGTGGGAGATCCATGTCATGTCTTCATAGGGTGTGTGGATTTCAACTGGAACAGCCCATTGACTACAGATAAACTGCCGTATTATTCTTACTACAAGATTCATTTAATCACTACAATTATTTTTTCTCTCTCTCTCTCTTTCTCTCATTATATTGGTGTACCATTTACGTACGCCTAATGGCGCACCTACATGTAGTCTCCTTTGCGTTGGTGTAAATTTCATGTACAAATAGAGAGCTCCTTCCTCTAAAAATCCCAACAAGAATTAAGGGTATGTGCCCTTATTTGCTGGTGGATTTTTATGAGAGGGCACTTTTAATTTAGTTCGTGTTTAAAATTCCAGTTATGTCAAGGGAGCCCATAGCGCCATTAAGTGAATGTTTACGGTATATCAGTTATCGGTTTTTACAGGACATGAACTGGATAAAGAATGAATTATCATGAAATGAATATTAGTTGCACAATCATAAATATTTAAATAACATTTGTACAATGTACAAACAGTATACAGGACAACAGATGCACAAATATGATTTTCTTTGAGATAATTCCAAATGTCTGATCAAATAGTACATATAAGAGTGCAAAGACTCTCTATATTTATTCTAAAATCCAAGATAAGAATTTCAAATAAAGATATTCGGATTCAGTAAAGCACAGGATATGGCATAGGTTCATGTGGGAAGAAGGTCAGCTTCATACACTCTGTGCATAACTTTTCTTAAAGTTGGTAAAATATCAGAAATCACCACACCACACAATATACAGGAATGAACTAACAATCTCAGAACTTGTGACAGAATTCATCACAAAAACTTGCTGTGTCTTTGCTAGCTACCTAATATTCGTACAATTATCACAACTACTTGCACTCACTTGGTTACGCTAGACACGCATAAATTGGAGAAAGAATAGCCACCAGGAATATATAGGCATTACACTCCTTCATAGAGTACAGACACAGGATGGTAGCAAAATTCATCATTACAACACTAGTGTTGATGGGCCTTAATTAATTTTACATGGCTTATTTATTCTGCTGGGACAGCACAGTGAATTGACCCACTTTTGAGCTGCCTATAAGATCTTGCTATAATTTAATGAGGGCTGTGAAAGAAAAGCATCCAGGTAATCATGTACACAACTCTTGTGACAATTACATGTACATCTTGAATCCGTTAATTGAACCAGCTAGTTTTACTATTTGGCTAGTGTTTCATTTCTGACAGATCTGACTTTAGAAACAAACATTATTAAAGAGACATATCATGCTTTTTATAATCCAATACATCATTCCTTAATGTGAATGCTACAAATTGTCTGTGAAAAATATTTGCTCCATGCAATAATAATTATAGGCCAGTTTGACCATCATAAAACATCAAGTACTTCCATCTGGTTTCCAAATTTGACGAAAAACTGAACTAGTTCTGAGATTTGTAATTCTAGCACAAAATCATTTTTTCTTGCTTGTTCATGGGTTTTCAACATATGCTAAATTTCTGTGTTTATAAACCAAAAAAATTAGGGTTGGTCAATCCACTATCTTTATTTTTTAGATTTTGCCACACTGACAGACAATATTGATGCAAATACCCCCGAAAATTTGATGGTGTGACTTATATGGAATATATCAGACTTGTGCAGGATAAATTACAACAGGTAAAACATTGTGCGAATTTTATACAAAAATTCAACAGGAAGAAAAACCATGCTTTAGATTTCTGATACTAAACATGTAACCACCGATGAAACTCAATTGGAATTCCTCATAAAGCCATAGGTCTGACTGCAGGGATGCTGTCATGTGTAATATCATTTGTGTATATTTTACTACAAATATCAGCATTCAAGTGAAAAAAGCAATTATTTATTAATTTGTAAAATTATACACTGCAAAATACCTCTCAACCTGATTACTGTAAGACTGACTGGTGAAAAATGTGTTCAGGATCACAACATCACCTCAAAAAGTTAAGTTACATACTCTTAGGAATCTTTTGATATTGTATGTGGCAATATAATGGTGAGTAAAAGTAAAAAAAATGTTTTGGGTCAGCTTAAGAAGTAGGGTCGGTTGGTCGGTCGAGAAAGAGCAAAGAATTTATTTTTTTAGCCAAACCCCAGGAATACTGAGTAACAAAAGTGTTGTAAAAGCCCTTCAAGGGTATCATGCATTTTATTTTTGTGGACCTCCTAGTATGGTTTATATTTCTTGCTTGTATTTCTTATGCATTTTATGTAATGAATAAACTCATTCGTATGAACTGTGGTACTCACCTATTTTGATGTCAAGAAAATATGTAGTACAAACACCAGGCAGTACATGTAAAGAAAGAAAACAGGAGAAAAAGATGGTAAGTACAACTGATTAACTAACACATATAAACAGGTGTCTTAAGTCATCATCCTTTCAATTCAATAACATTATATCCACATACCACTCTGTAAAGATTAGATTTGTTCAAATGTTCATTATTTTTGTGTTGATTATTACATAGGCCTAAATGATTAATTGTTTCACTAACCTGGTAAGCTTCTTTCTTTAGATGCACAAATAAATAGAAAATTCAGGGTCAAATATAAGCATTTTTAAAGGGAAAAAATTGAATAACTTACGGCCCAAGTTTCATCTCTTACCGCATGCTCCTCGTTCCATGGTACTGGATAAATAGTGGACATATATTCAATAACTTTCCATGCACGTAAGAAAGCAATTCTTTATTACACATTGCATCTTCATGTTGTGCATTTTGACCTTCTAAAACTGCATCATTTCTGACATTGAGACCAAATTTAATCCATTAAAAGTCAAATTGCTTTGTTTAATATGCGTTGAGAGATTCAGTTGAGTCCCTTTACTGATTTCATTATACTTCAATGTATACATGAGACAAAATTATGGCCTCTACTTTTCTCTTTGTCATTTATCTTGCAGACAATTATGGCTATGCAATATTAATTTTGTCAGTCAGTGAACCTCATGCGTGGCTCACTGGTGTGTTTAAAGCAATCACATGAAAATTGACTATACTTGGTTCTTTTTTATTAAAACTTGTTTAGTTTAACAACAATGAGCACCAACTTGATAATTGAGTGTGAGGTGTGTGTGTGTGTGCCGACTGCACTACAGAATGTGCCGATTATTATAATTACACACACATTTCCTTCTAAAATTCAAACCACTGAAATAATTTAACACAAAATATTTTTGATGTTGGTATTTTTTTGATGTTGGTGTTATGTAAGATAGAAAATACCACAAGAAAAACTGTCCACCCTTAAAAATAAAGAACCTGCTTTTGGTACAAAAGCAAACCACATATTGAATTAAAAATCATTATCACTTACAAGAAACAATAAAGGCCTACCTGTTTTATAATTCTATCTCAAAATCCATTTAAAGGGGGTTAACCAGGGCTTGAATTTTAATTTTTGGGGCACTCATTTTCAAGGACACTAGACAAAGACAAAGAAGAGCACCAAGGTCAACAAGTGATGAAGAATGCCTTGAAGTTGACAAAAGATTTCACTTTTTAAAGTCTATTACAAAACTACGCCCCTTTAAAATTCCTATAAATTAAATTTATATTGAAGTTTATTTTACACCTTGCTTGTAATAATGAAAGTACAACTGAATTGCATTTAATAATTTCTACCATGCTTTTCCCCACAGCAAATGAAAGAGAACGAATGAGCTATATGATTATGTCTTGATTGGATTTTTATATTAAACAGACCTTATAGTGGCTCTGTTCATATAATTTATATAGCATAACAAGTTTTCTTAACAGATTTACGTTCCAGACTTTATACATTTGTGAAGAATTCAATTGTGAAAAGTCAAATATATCAGGCTTAATATATTTTGGAACTCCTGTTCTTTAATACTAAATTTGATTGACAGCTCTCTATAATGGAATCAGAAATGCTTTATAGCATTTTTTGAAGGAAACAACATAATGACTTTTGCTATTTAATAAAGTAAATTACCAGGCAAGTGTCATATTGCGAAGATAAAGATACGTTGGTGAATCCCTTGCTATCAGCAGTAAGCAGGGACTTGGTGAATGAATTGCCATCAACAGTAGATCAAGCATTGATGAACTACTTGCTATCAGCAAGTAGATAGTGTACCGATGAACTACTTGCTATCAGCAGTAGATAGTGTACTGATGAACTACTTGCTATCAGCAGTAGATAGAGTATTGATGAACTACTTGCTATCAGCAGTAGATAGTGTACTGATGAACTACTTGCTATCAGCACACGAGTTTAACAAACAACAGATACCGTCCATAATTTACAGAGAAAGCTGGTCCCGTATCGAGTAATTGGCTTCTTCTTTTCAACGGCCAGCTTAACGGTCGATAAAATCGTTCAGTAGCAGCCAAAAGTTTACGATTACGTCATGGCACTTGTCTAAATTGACTCCGCCCACCGGTAATTATAGCGTGGGTAGTGAAGTAACGCTATGGAAGAATCTTTTCGATTGGATATCTTACAACGTGTTGCGGGTACGCCGGGAGGCAAAAGTTCAGAAAACTGGCCAATGGCAGAGCTCGTTT
The DNA here is from genome assembly GCF_039555335.1 of Amphiura filiformis. NCBI lineage: Eukaryota > Metazoa > Echinodermata > Ophiuroidea > Amphilepidida > Amphiuridae > Amphiura > Amphiura filiformis. The sequence goes on along the minus strand of NC_092636.1, from coordinate 67,225,279 downwards.
CTTGACTGGGTCCATTAGCTGAATAATTGACCTCAATAGGAAACTTTGTTTGGAGGTCGCAGATGCTTTCGCTTAGAAATGGCAGCTGTTTGAACACAGAGGTGGTAAGTAAACAGTATTTAAATCGTCATTTTGAAACATTTATCATGTAAAATGTCATTCAGTGTTAAAATTCCGAATATCTTCATTCTTTTAGGAACATTTTGATACCAAATTTATAAATTTCGAGCAAACAGTCGCGTTGTTTTGGTGTTTCTTGTAAGGGCATGTCGAATGGAAGTTGTGACATTTTTGCGATTGATCATCGAATTTAGCGTAAGCTTACCTGCCAATGGCGTTAATAATGCTTGGAATCTATTGCTATCGACTGTATGGCGTGCATGTGTCGAGCAGTAATGTGAAATGTAGTAAAATTATGCTTCTTTCTCATTTTATTTATGAATTTCCACAAAATTGTGTCAATTTGACTACCCCCCCTGCGTGTGTTGACAAATTGAATGACTCTGTGCATGTACATTGTACACGATCATGCCAGGCATGCAAGACGATGCCTGTGTAGGCTGTACTGTGTACATAGAGCATGAGTGTGAAGATGATGAAGAAAAGACTTGATTGCTTGCAAGTTATTGATTTATGGATTGTTGGTTGTATTCAGCTTTGCATTGGGTTTTTAACTTGGGGATTTTTTACAATAACAAAATAGTGTCATAATTTTTGGTGATCTTGTTGACACTTTAGCTTTGCAAATGTGCACTGAGTAATGATGCAACTTGTTAACTTAAGTTAATTTTTGTAGTAAAATCAGTATGGCATTATCTATAATAAACCATCGTACACATGCATATTTTGCCGACATTGACGACAAACATGGACCACCAAGTTACGAGAAAATTTTTAACAAAAATATGAAAATACACGTACCGTATAAAACGTATAATTAATTGCATTACGTTGCATGCATTGAGTCACGATCATAACCTCTATTTTTGTTTGCAAATTGCAATATCCAAATTATCTTTCCATTTCATTTTGGTGTCAACTTTCAATGGCCGCCCTTTTTAATATGAAGAAAGGAAATACCTGCAATGGGACACAGTGGATTTACTAAGGCAGGCGTTTTTTGGTTATTTCGTACCCCGGTACCCGATGCATGTTTTGGGCGGGTAATCGGGTACGGTACCATACCCGAAATAGGAAAATTAAAAAAAAGATTTATTTAATTTTGTTGGTTTTGGGAGTATTTAAATTTATTTTTGATATATGAAGAAAGGAAAGGCAGGCATTTTCTGGTTACCTTGTACCCCGGTACCTGAAGCATGTTTCCGATGGGTAATCGGTACGAGATTGAAAAAAAAAAAAATTATTTATTATCACCTGTATTTTTTTTTCCGGTTTTGGAGTGTTCCAGGAATTTTATTTTTTTGTGGCAATTTCTGGTAACCTGATGTTGACTGACTGTCTTACCCGGGTACCTAGCGAAATCTTGGTCGGGTACGTGGTACCCGAAAATATGACCGAAAATGCCGGCTTAGATAATACACAAAAATAACCGATTTTTAGCCTATACTGTATGTGCCAAATTCAGCAACCTTTCACTCAAATTTCACACAGTATTTTGACACAAAAAAATTTCACTCTTATACCGACTACCATGATGGAATCAGCATCATCTGAAATGCATTCGCACAAGTTTCTATGACTGAGACATGTCAGGTGATCCCCATTGAAAAAAAAAATTAACATTTGTGACAGGTTGCCGAATTTGGCAACTTTGGGCTATTTTTTATCAGTTATTTTTGTGTGAACTTTCAATGGCTGCCCTTTTTAATATGAAAAGGAAATTCCTGCAATGGGACGCAGTGGATATTACTAAGGCAGGCATTTTCTGGTTACTATGTAGTTACCCCGGTACCCGATGTATGTTCGGGCGGGTAAATCTTATTTATTTATTTTTTTTGGTTTTGGTGTGGTTTTTATAAAATTTATTTTTGATATGAAGAAAGGCTCTGTAATGAGACACAATGGATATTACTTAGGCAGACGTTTTGGGGCTATTTCCTGAGGGTAATCGGGTACCCAAAATTGGAAAATTAAAAAAAAAATCATATTTATTTATTTATTTTTTCAGTTTTGGAGTGTTTTTGTGGATATTTACTAAGGCAGGTGTTTTTTGGTTATTTCGTACTCCGGTACCCGCTGCATGTTTTGGGCGGGTAATCGAAATTGGAAAATTAAAAAAAAAAAGATATATACCATACTGATGCGAGTATAGCCCCACCTTGAGTAAAGTCCCACCCCAAATTTTGAAAAATTTCAGAAATTGTAAATTTTTCTTTTTTTACATTTTTCCCGGTTTTGGGGAGTGTCCCTTAGCTGGACCTAGAGCTAAATGCTAGGATCAATCATGGTTGACTTCAAAAAAAAAAATGTAGGCCTACATGTTTTGAATAAATTTGTACTCTTGTCCTACGGTACTCTATTAATGATTTCAAAATGGATACAAATTCAATGCATTTTGAAATCATTAATTAGAGAATAACACCAGATCAAATTTATTCAAAACACATAGGCCTACTAATTTTCATGCCTCCACCATGAGGCATACTGTTTTGCACTGTCCGTGCTTCTGTCCGGATCCTGTATCTCGGGCATGGATTGGCAGATTGACTTCAGATTTTCAGGATAGATGGGTCATGGTCAAATACTCTGACTACTTTTTTATGTGTGGGGTTCAAGGTCATATACTGAGGTCAAAGGTCAAATTACAAAAACTGTGTATGGGCATGAAACTTGGTGGATAGGCCTACAGTCAACATTTAGAGCCAAATTTTTGGAAGGTCATTTTGGGGTCACCAAGGGTCGTCTGAGGTCAAATTACTAAAAATTGTCGTATGGGCTTGAAACTTGGTGGGTACAGTCAACACTTAGAGCCAAATTTTTGGAAGGTCATATCAGGGTCATCAAGGGGTCATCTGAGGTCAAATTAATAAAATTGGTCATATGGGCTTGAAACTTGGTGGGTACAGTCAACATGTAGAGCCAAATTTTTGGAAGGTCATTTCAGGGTCATCCGGGGTCACCAAGGGGTCATCTGAGGTCAAATTAATAAAATTGGTCATATTGGCTTGAAACTTGGTGGGTACAGTCAACATTTAGAGCCAAATTTTTTGGAAGGTCATTTTGAGGTCATCTGGGGTTACCAAGGGGTCATCTGAAGGTGGAGGCATCCCATTCGACACGTCGAAAACCGTGACGTTTCTAGTTTTTCTTTTTTTTTTTTGAAGACAACCATGATTGATCCTCGCATTTAGCTCTAGGTCCAGTCCAGGGACTCTCAAAAATCGGGAATTTTTTTGTTTGTTTTTGAAATTCGAGTATAGGCCCACCCCCGATTTTGAAAAATGTCACCCAAAAACGGGGTGGGACTATACTTGAGTCAGTACGGTATTTATTTTTTGGGGGTTGGAGTGTTTTTATTTATTTATTTATATATTTTTTTCAATTTCGGGTAACCCAATGCTGACAGAATGTCTTACCCAGGTACCTATCTAAGATAAAACACAAAAATAACTTTTTAGCCTATATACCTGCAATGAGACACACAGTGGACAATGTGCATGTACCCACTACCCATGTACCATCTACACAATATAGTGCACTTTGTTTTTCTCTCTTTGCTGTTTCAGATTCATCATATCGAGTGCATCAGATCAAGCAGTTCCATTGTAAAATTTAGTTTGTAGAAAATAAGTACGGTAATTGTAGTAATTGATTGAGTACACGCATGCATGTTTTGACAAAGAAACCTGTCAGATGTCAGTATTTTTAGAATGAGATTGGAAGGTCTAATCTAATTTTAGTACAGATTATTAGTGTAAACTTTGTAATTGAGCAGTCACATTTGAATTACACATTTTATGTACAGTGTAATTGTGCACTGTGTACTGCTTTAATGCTTATGTTTTTCTGAGCTAAACTTCGGTCACTTCTACAGGGTTTGTAGCTAGACAGAATTTGGTGCCCTCTATATAGATCCACCTTCTTGACCGTTTTAAAGGGCAAACTTTACAGTTTAAAAGTTTTTTGTGCTGGTTCATATTAATATATCAAATTCCATTGAGTGCCAGTTAGTCAAGTGCTAGCGCTCGGTTACTGCCAACCAGTATACAAGGTACCTGAACAATTTTGTTGGGCCATTTACCTTTTAGCTCAACTTACAAAGTGAAATCATCAGTGAATCTGCTTTTGTTTTTATTGAATGCTGGTAATTCAAGGTACGGTAGTTACTGACTTTCCTTCCTTCCTTCCTTCCTTAAAAGTGCAATGCTCACATGAGTGAGAACAGGCGCACTGCGTGGTGTGCATGGGCCGGAACAATAAACGTAGCATGAAACTGAAGACAGGTGCAAAATATATACAGATGTGCGAGTAAAAACTAGGCTGGTGATGAGACTACTTCAGTAGAGAATCCCTCAACATGGTCTTAAAGCTGTCGAGAGATTGGTAGTTTGCTGGATCCACTGGGAGCTTGTTCCAATCCCGGATGGTGCGTGGGAAGAATGAATTAGCAAACACTGAAGAGTTGGTGTGGGGTTGCAAGAACCTGGATGAATGACCTCTGGTAGATGAACAATGATGGATGAGGTATTGATTCCATGTGATATCAACCAGGTCAAATCTGATCTTGTACATCATCAGTAGGCTACTGCAAAGGCGTAGGTCCTGGAGAGATGTCTAGTTCAGGTTGCGGAGCATTGAGGTGACGCTACTTCTTCTGTCGTAGATTCCTGTGACAAACGGGCAGAATTCCGTTGCACCTGTTCGAGCTTCTTTGTATTACGCTGTGTGTGGGTATCCCAAGCTGATGCTGCATACTCCACAGTGGGTCTGATGAAGGTTGTGTAGGCTGCTTCCTTAACTTTCTGACTGCAGTGGCTGATGTTGCGTGACAGGAAAGCCTTGGTTGAATTTGCCTTCTTGGTGATGGTGTCCACATGAGTGTTGAAACTCAGTCTGGAATCAAGATGGATGCCCAGATACTTAGCTGAGTTGACAGTCTCCAGTGTGTGGCCATGGATGGAATAGGACGCTGGAGTGGGCTTGCGTTTGTTAGTCACCTGCAATACTTGGCACTTTGTTTCGTTGAAGCTCATTAGCCAGTCAGATTCCCACTTCTGGAGAGCGTCAAGGTCATGTTGAAGAGCAGCTGAGTCCCCTGGAGATGTGATGTTTCGGTAGACGAGGCTATCATCGGCGAACAGTCTTGTTGTGGAGTCAGAGACACAATCAGGAAGATCGTTGATGTAGATAACAAACAACAGGGGTCCTAGCACGCTGCCCTGTGGGACACCAGATGTCACAGGTGCTTCAGGGCTCTTACTGCCATCAACTGCGACTGATTGGGATCTGCTGGAAAGAAAGTCTCTGATCCAGTTGAGAGAACTACCATGGACGCCCGTAGTGTTCCACTTTCTTCAGTAGGTGACGATCGCGAAACCTTGTCGAATGCCTTCTCGTAGTCTAGGAGAATCACATCAGTCTGGGATTTGTTGTCCAATCCTTTGGCCAGGTCATCCAAGGTGACAATGAGCTGGGTCTCGCAAGATCTTCGTTGGCGAAATCCGTGTTGTGCGTCAGATAGAATCTTACATGTGTTGAGATGACGAATAACGGCACAGTGCACGATATGCTCACATAGCTTGCATAAGACTGAAGTGAGGGAGATTGGCGGTAGTTGGCTGCATCAGAACGGCTGCCCTTCTTGAAAATCGGAACAATCTGAGCTTTCTTCCACTGGGATGGAACCTTGCCTTGATCGATGGAAGCTTGAAATAGAAGAGTCACTACAGGAGAGATTTCTTCAGCTGTTTCTTTCAGTAGCTTTGTTGGTATGCCATCGGGTCCAGATGCTGAGAAGGGCTTCAGGTTTCTGAGCAGCTTGGTAACACCATTCCTGTCTACGGTGATGCTATCCATGGAGGGATGTTGTTTGTGATCAAGGTCAGGTACAGTAGAGCCGTCGTCAACAGAAAACACAGATGTAAACTGCCGGTTGAGTATAGCAGCTTTGGTCTTGGGGTCAGAGTGTAAGAACCCACCTTCCTTCAGTGGAGCAACGCCCATCTGGTCACATCTCTTCGACTTAATAAGGGCGCCAAGCCTCTTATTACGCCTACTGCTAGGATCACTGTGCACTATGTCATAGATGTACTTGTTGTATGACCTTCGGCATGTCTTCTGGGATTCTTTCTTTAGATGTTTGAATCGAAGCCAATCCCTCTCCTTGTTGGTTTTACGAGCTTTACGATAGGCTCGTGCCTTCCGTCTGGTGGCCCGCTTAGTGCTGGAGTTAAACCAAGGTTGGTTGTGTCTGGTTGCGCTCCATTTCGGAGGCACACAGTCCTCTATGACTCGTTCCAATTCGTGTTGAATGGCATTGGCTAATTCCTCTACTGGGGTGGAAGTAGTAAACTCAGACGTGAAATGACTGGCCCATTTCTTGATTCTGTCACGTATGGCGTCAAGGTCAGCTCTTTTCCACAACAGGATCTTGCGGCGAACTGGCTTTTTCTGTGAGCCCTTACATTAACATCCATATAGATGACATCATGGTCGCTTAGGCCTGGTAAACCCGAGCATCTGTTAACCAGGGAGGGTCTATTAGTCACTATAACGTCCAGGATATTATCGCCTCGTGTTGGGAAATCGATCAACTGGTCGAGTCCTGCACGATCCATGACTTGGAGGAAGGACTCATTTATTGAGATTCTGTACTGATGCGAGATGATGCTGCCGGTGCTCCAGTCAATGTCTGGAAGATTAATATCGCCAGATATCCAAATCGCAGCTCCTGGGTTGTTCTGGCACAATTGAATGATGGTACGGTTCAATTCGTCCATGTAGTCTTGATCATTGTTTGTTGGACGATACAGTGATGCAACCACAATAGACTGCTTGCCATTAAGTATTTTTGCCGCAACAAATTCCGCTCCAGTCTGAATGTCAATCTGGTGGTTGTTAAGGCTGTTATGGATGCCCAGTATAACACCACCATGGCCGCCATTTCTGTCGCAGCGGTACATGTCGTAACCAGGTGGGAATACTTCTCCTTGGGCGATGGTTGGTTTGAGCCATGTCTCGCAACCATAGATCACATCTGGCTTAACTGCTTCAACCATACTCCAGAATTCTTCGCTTTTGAGTAGATACTCTGGAAGTTAATCTCCAATAAGCGGAGGTTTTGAAAGGATTGCTGTTTACCTTGTTTACTAGGCGATGACTTGGCCAATGGTGAGCCCGGGTGGCAGGAGCTGGTAGAGCTGGACGTTGAATGGCTGCTTTGACTGCTCATAGACCCGTCGAGGATGGTAGAATCAAAGAGCCCAGAAGACAGGTTTGGTAACCCGCATTTGTAGCACTCCCAAGGTAGGTCACATCGACCAAGGGCATTGAGGACTACATCAGATAATCCCACACACTCTGAGTGGAACCAGGCATCACAAGATTCACAAAGGATGCTGGCTTTTGCTCCTCTGTAGGAAGTGCAGGCCTTGTTACATTCCCCGCAGGGATATTTGGGTGGCCGGGGACCTGGATTTGATTCCACATCACCTGCTCGCAAGATGGATGAGTGCGAAGTTTGGGCACACGGTTGTTGTTTAAGGTAGATGGAGAACAATATTGCTAGGTACAAGCAGCATATAATGATACATGGTACATAAGGAACTAAGTTATTCATCTTGACATACGTAATATTGGATTTGACTTCAATACAGTCATACATTGAGTTACACTGGCCATGGTCAATAGTTTGGCGACACAGGACATCAGCAAAATACGACATCAGTAAATTAATGGCAGTATTTACAATTACAAATGTGATGTCTCAGGATATTCAGTACATTGACATTTAATACATCAAAACACTCCAAACATGGTAGTTCATCATGATGTAGTTGGCATGGTAATTGGTAAACAACATGGCAATGATAATGATGGAGGCAGGCATTTGGCAGGAGAACTGGCTTTACACAACTATATCAAGCATGCATGAACAGCACAAGAGTTAGTTTTTTTCAGCAAGCAGGATGAACTGGAGTTGAGTTAGTGTAGGTAGGGAGGGAGCATGCAATGCAAGGGATGATTGAGCATGTAGATGACAATGTGTAGTTGCACAGCAACAATGCATACATACGATCTTCACAACAGCTAACAGTGCAGTTCCACTTCGTCCAGTCCTAAACAAGAGCTCAAGAGTTAGTCTTCAGCAAGCAGGATGAGCTTGAGTTGAGTTAGTGTAGGGATGGAGCATGCAAGGGGATGATTGATCATACAGGTGACAATCATAATACAACAACAATGCATACATACAGATCTTCAGTTTATGTAGTCCCGATCGATCGCCGTAATTTCTTAATCGCAGGGCTTCCAAATTCGTGGGGTTGACGAAAAACAAGGAAGATGTCAAACCGAAGTGAATTTCAATCAGTGAATACACACAATCGAGAGTTGGATCTTTGTCATCGATTACACCACGAAATCTGTAGACTCAAATCACTCCAGATATGATGAAATTGATGAGGGATGATGAGTCGCAATCGACAAAGATGAAAACAAGTCTCAAATTTTGTACGAGAAATCAAATTTCATGCTAGATTGGTCCGACGCATGCGCCCTCTAACAGATTGCTTAACATTGTAGTAGTCGTGCATGTAATGTGGTTCTAGCTACAAACACCATGTACCACTAATAATACCGTAATTGATGTGAGTATAATCCCACCTTTTTGGAAGGGAACATTTAAGTGAATTAGGGGGGCTGGGCCTCTGCTCGGATATTTGTGAAATTCTTAAGTGTCCGGCCTGTATACAAATTCATATCTTAAAAGTATAAGATTACCGGTACGGTACTTCTTTGTTGTTTCATTTTAGCTATTAATTACCAGGGGCGGAACCGTAATTCCAAATTTGGCAGCTTTTGCAGAGTTTATGCTTACCAAGTTTAAGAGGGAAGTTTAATTCTAAACTAGTGGTGGGATTATACTCCTATCAGTTCTTAAGTGTGAAAATGGAATTTGTTTATTGTAGTTTAGAAGCTTATTGAACTTGAAGTAGAAGTTGCAAATTCAGTGACAAATTTTCGGTTTAGTAGCATACAAAGTGCAGCCACTGCAGGCTTTTTGCTAGCTATAGGTTGTGTGATAGCTTGAATTAATTGTTGTAAAAATTAAGGCCTTCATTTTGCCTTGAAAAAGTTAAGAATTATAGTCTGTTTATACAATTATACATTGCATCTGAGATTGGCTTGCAACTGGCATGTGATTTTTTAATTGCTACATTGTTGTAAGCAGGCTTTTTGAAACAGATTTTGATATCAATTGAATTAACTATGCCTTGCTGACTTAATTTGTGGACTTCAGATTTTCATTTGTCAACCAACAAGAAATTGCAAAAGCTTATGTACATACATGGTAAACTGTAAAATACATTGTTGTAATAACTAGATTCAAGTCGAGACGCCAAGTTCCTGGATGTGCATTGCTGCATACGTATACATGTATTTGTAATATTTTGTGTACATAGATAAAGTGCAAAAAGAATATTCTTGCTTTTATAACTCGCTGGCTCAGATTCAAAGCAACTTGAAAGTCCCAAGGTTTTTTTGAAACCTTTTTGTGCTTCTGCAGAGCTTTAAAACAGCCAGTGGTTGGTTAGCATTATAAATCAATAGGCCTGTGTCAGGCTATAAAAAAGTTACAATAGTGGAGGTGAAATTGGTGCAACTTGCTCACCTGTCGAGTATTTAGCAGGGCCTATAGCATTAAAGGAAAGCAAATACATACAAATATATGCGCAATTGCACATTTGTGAATGTCAACATTACGCTCTTGAATGTGCGTGTGGATTTGAACTGTAAGTAGTTGTAAATAGTTGTACATTGTATGCAAGGCCAAAATGTGGGCCAACAGGTTTTCAGTGTTACCAGATCATCATCCCCTGACTGACCTGACCAATGATAATGATGATGTGGTACATGTAGAAGTACATATAGAACAGATTGGTGACAATGAAAAAAGAAAATGTAATCCAAATATGCATTCAAAGGGAAAGAAAGGTGAAAGGAAAAGGTATTTCAAGCAAGGGTATAGAAGAAGAAAACGGAAGCCAACCTTGAATTTTGATAGTGGTGAAAATGTTGTGTTTGAAGCAAAGAGTGGCCAGGTGGGCAAAACAAGTTTGTATGTTGGGAGGGTGAAGAGTATGGTAGATAATGATATGTACATTGTAGAGTCTATCGTGAATGAAGGGAGACAGTGTACTATAAGTTACCAAGACAATCCAAGATTAATCAAAGAGTTAATTGTAGATAGTAATGATGTAAAGGAAGGAGTGACAGTTTTAGTTGCTTGGCAAATAATCAATGGATTCCCAGAGTTGGTTCCAGCACAGATTGTAGAGGTTGTTGGGTCAGAGTATGTATGGGTTCAATCAGTGAAAGGGGAATGTGTTAAAGTACATGTAGATAATATAATCAAAATAACAAAAAAAGAACAAATCATGACTTGTGCAATAAATGCAGACAAACCGCATGTCAGCATTGAGCAGTTGAATGTAGTCAGGCTCATGCTAAGTGCAACGAAAAATGAACTCGCCACTATAAACTGTACGTATCAAAAAACACTCCAGCAACTGCAAAACAAAATTACAGACTGTGAGAATCTCCAAAACCAGAAAGAAGAACTGAATGAACTCCATCTTAAGGCCATAGAAACAATTGAACAATACCGAAATGACTTGATGGAGTCAACAAAAACTTCACAAACTATAGAAACCCTACACTCAATCATAAAAACACAAGAAAAGGACTTAGATTCTCTAAGCAAAAAAGTCATCTCACTTGAAGAGGAGCTTCAAACAGCGCGTGAAGACTACCAAATGCAGACAAATGAAATCAACCGACTAAAAGCAGCCAACACAAATTTGCACCAGATGAAAGACACAACCTACAAAATGACGAGAAACATAGGACCAACCCTTCAAGCTCAACAGATTAGGAACAAGACTAGACCCACCACCTTTCTACCAATTGCACTACCTCATCACAACAATCCAAGCAGCAAGGCCAGTCGACAAACATTGAGAAGACGAGGAGAGCAACTAAATGAGGTAAGAGATATCAGTACAACTACAGTACTACATGCACTGTCATGCAGTGAACATGTGTTAACATTTTGTTCTAGCCTAGAAATTAGGGAACAAATCAAAAGATCGATGACGTCCTATAAACGTAACTAGTTTCGTTTCTCAGCCGACCCCCTCCCTCCCTACCAGAAACGTAATAATGAAATGTTGAACATTTTGACATAATAATAATAACACATTCTTCAGACCGATGTTTTTGTACAAACGTAATCGAGTATTTTTACCCCCTCCCCCCCTAAACGAAACTCGTTTATAGGACGTCATCGATCTTTTGGTTTGTTCCCTTAGCTAGTGTGAGGATTTTGTTTACAGCCAAGTGTATTGACATTTAAATTTAGTGCTGTTTACAGCCAAGTGTATTGACATTTAAATTTAGTGCTGTATGTTGCGCTTGAAGGAAGGTGGAACTGTACTCGAATTACAATATTGTAATTCGAGAAGGTGGAACTGTACTCGAATTACAATATTCAATGATGTGACACAATGGTAAATACACCACTGAAGTAAAATCCCACCCTAAATTCCAGCCATGTTTAACACAGTAAAACATTGGGACATAATCAGTATGATAATCTTTTAAAGTACAAAATGCTAATTGTATTTTAAACTTTATTTCAGGTGTTGAATGTGATTTCAGCCAGAACAAATCCAACAGCAACTGATTTAATTCAGACATTGGCAGCATTTCTTCGGCACCACCCTGACATTGCTATTCCAGCGTGCAAGTCAGCCAAGATTAGATTTGCAACAGGTAAGGAATAGTTTGCTATATACAGGGCTTACTACGGGCAAAATGTGTAATTCTCAATCATGAGAGCCAACTTGGATATGCACAGATCTTTATGTCAAGTCTACTACGCAAAGACTACAGGCGTACAGCGCAAACATGATTTTCAAATATGGAGAGAATGTAAATGCATGTGTATACATTTTGTAACTGGCTGAAATTGCAAGTAGAAATATAGTTTACAAAGGTTACACAAATTCCACATTATCCTGTAGGACCTCTATATTGAGGGAATCTTTTTTATCAATTAATTTTTGAAAGCAATGGTGGATAGTTTTTTGTCATAACTTTTTATTACACCGGCACATTGAAAAGGGTGATTAGGCCCAAGCCTTTAAATAAGCGACATGGAACCATGAGGGCAAATTTGCTCCCAGCGCCCTCTTATTTCAAGGCTTGATTAGATAGTCTTATGTTTTATGTCAGGAAGATCATGATTCCATGTATTAGAAAGCTGGAAAGAAGCTTAAATGTAATTCAAGATCAATGGCTTTAATATCTTGCAGAATTTGATGCCAAGGATGCTGTAGACCTGAAAGTTCTTTTGCGTTTGCCAATGACGAGAATGAGAGATCTGCGCAGATTTCTGAGCAAACGAGGGGTTAAACTGCTGCCATCAGACAAACACCTTTATAAGGAAATGTCAGGTAAGTGATATATATTTTTCCCTTTTGTTTTGGCGGAGAATGTTCAGAGCTCTCATGCTAAGGAACAAGTCAAAAACTATGTAAGAGTGGATATGGGTTGATGGGTTTGTGAATAATGTTTCATTATGTTTCTGGAGTAGGGTGGGGGGTTTGCTGTGAGAGAAAGGGGAAAGTACTGAATTTGTTTAAAGGATTTCATCAATCTCAAGGCCTTTATTTACTAAGATTATATAATATATACTTTTTGCTATCAATACTCAATATCTTGGTTTAATTTCTGGTAAGTAGGGTACAATATCGCAGAAATAAATCGAGGAAAGGACTTGGCTGCCATTTGATACAAGCATAGGTGAAAATTTGTGCTATTCGGTTTCGATTGGAATGCGCTCGAAATTGATCACACTTCATGGCGTGATGCAAAAACAAATCTTATTCATGGTTTTGTTTCAGCATTCCATTGGCAAGGACCCGAATGCCCCCAAATGTCACATCTGATGGCGCTATTTTATGTAGGTGTATATGAAGTCGGGGTTCTCCCTTGATTTATTTTTGTGTAAAATGTTCATTACGAAGAGGAAAATGTATTTACAGAGTTCTCTATCTTTTATTGTGTAAATTTAGACCGTCAATACCAAGCTGATGATATGGTGGAAGTTGGAGTCATGGATCTAAAAAAGACCACTCATGCTGCAGAGACATCGATTGCCTTCTTTCGCATCAGAAGCCTGGAAGACTACATTGTTTCTCACATAGAAAAGCAAATGAAAATGGACAACGTGAGGAGTCACGATAATTTCAACAAGGAAATCTGGATCAAGATAGGGGTAAGTGCATGTACTTGGACCTACTGAAATCTTTGACCTGATCTTACAAATGCTTACAAGTACCTGGTGATTAGTGCAGGATATCAGACTGATGTTGTGTTGTGTTGTTTGTTTTTTTCTCTATGGTACCAAGTAGTAATACTACGTGCTCATTCAGTGTTAGCTCTAGCAATGCTACTTAACATGGAATACTTTAAGCTCAGTGGGTAGGGATTGTGTGTACAAGTATCTGTGTTAAAGGATGACCTTGTACCACCTATGTGTTCTGTGTTACACTAACACAGAGGTAGGTACCTGTGTGTTCATGGCTACTGGTAGAGCTGGAAAAATACAATTTCCCAGAAAGATGAAATAAATTAACATCCATCAGAGCAGGTTTGATTTACCATTATTTCTTATGTTTTTCTTTATTCAGAAATGCAATATTACCTCCACATAACAAAGTTTCCTTTGGAGATTCAAAAATTCACACTTTTTACAGTCTTGACCATTTTCACATATATGTTTAAATTAATCAAGTTTGTTTACTGTTTCTTAAATTCACAGGGGGATAAAGGGGGCACTTCAACCAAGCTAGCATTTCAATACGTGAATCAACACAACTCGAACTCTTCTGCAGCAACAAACATCTTGGCCATGTTTGAGGCATGTGACACATACTCCAATATGGAGAATGTGTTTGGCAATTTCTACACTCAGCTGGCAGAATTACAAAGAAGGAAGACGCTCACCATCAACAGGGTTGTATACCCTCTGAGGATTTTTTATTTCGGGGATACAGAGTTTTTATGTAAAACATTTGGCCATATGGGCCCATCTTCATCATACCCATGCCTTTGGTGTAAGATCCAACTTAAAAACTTAAGAAACACCAATGGGCAACCTCACTGCCCAATGACTTTAAAAGATAACAAATGGGTCAAAAATGACAATTGGGCAGAAAGTAGAACTTTTGAAGATTACCAGCAGGACTTGGCGAACCTTGTGGCTGAGGAAGAAGATGAAGGTCAAAACGTAAGAATAAGTGGAAAAGACCACCACAGCATATCCAAGCGTCCTCTGCTTCCTTTGCCTTCAGATCTTCTCCAGATTGTTCCGCCATCCTTGCACATTCTGCTTGGTCTAGTTGTTCGGCACTTTAAACAAATTGAAGATAAGTGCCGCCAACTAGACAAAGGAAATGTTCAAGGAGCTGAACAATTGGAAAGATCTTGGAATTCAAATTCTCAGATCGCCAAACAGGCCGAGTTAGACCTGCGGGAGGCAAAGGATGCATTGGAGGATGAGTTGGATATCTTGAGTTCACTCCAGCAGGCGGCAAATGGAAGGGTTGTACGTGGGCTTACAAATGATGCATGTTGTATGCCTTTGTGTAAATTAAGAAATTGTACTCCGCAAGAGGTTGACAAAAAGAATGTGTCATGGATAAGGTGTATAGAATGTGGTGAAGGACAAACCAAGGGGTGGTTTCATTCATATTGTGTAGGTTTAAGCAAAGAAGAGTCAGAAAGTGATGACATGGATGAATTTGTTTGCCCGATATGCACTAATGAAGTATCCGGGCCAAATGATGTAATTTCTCTTCAGGAGGAAAGAGTGAATGCCCACAAAGCACTGGTGCGTGATAAGGAGGAGGATTACTCGAAAAAGAAAAAGGTTCTAGATGCGACGTATGATGATGTTGTTGAGCGAAGGGGAAATTTCGAGAAGACGTTAAATGACACACTCAAAAAGATTGGCGTCCAAAGGCAAGCATACCACAGCCAGTGCTTTGTGGGCAACCACTGTAAGATCATTCTGGCAAACACAGAGGTATTACTGGATGTTCTTCCAAATAGTGATTTCAAATGCAATATGATAGGTCTGTTCAAGCGACTTCGTGCAATTTTTAAGTTATTCAAATCAGATTTTTTATCTGATGCTGAGGTGCGTGCATTATGTGTTAGGTGCTGGGAGTTGGGAACTTGGTTTCCAAGGAAGTTCCCAACTGACAGCATCCCTCCCAAAATGCACATGCTTGTATGTCATATCCCTGAATTTGTTCAAAAATGGAAAACAGTAGGTCTCTTATCAGAACATGGACTTGAAAGCATACACAAAGATATCAATTCAATAGAAAGGATATATTGTACTGTAAGAGAATCACAAGAGAAAATGAGGCTTGTCATTGGAAATCACCAACAGAGGAGTGCTACAAATGCTGCAGCAATTCAAGTTTCACCAAAGGAAAAGAAGACATGTTATACATTTGAAAAAACTGGATGTAAAGGTCGGTACAAGTTACGTTTTAAAGGATCCGAGGAGAGAGTTTGTGGTAAATGTGCTCATGTTATTTCTATTTAATATTTGTAGACTTATAACAGCAACAATTGGTGATCTGATACATTAAAATCCCCAAAAGTAAGGTTTTCCAAGAGAATTCTGATAAGAGACGTACTGTTTTAAGTTATTTATGTATAATACAACTAGCAAATATATACTTGAAATTCATAGATTTTTGAAATGAATTTTTAATATTGATTGGTAAAATTAGATGGTTTTAACCCAATATAGAAATTGATTGGTCGTTTGAGTTTTAAGATATTGGACGAGACGTCCAATATTTTGAACTCATAGCAAGACCAGAAAGTTTTGTATTGAGCTAAAAGAAAAAGCATCCCAAATTTTAACATGTTTTCAGAAATGTGATTTTCGTTCCGAAATGTGAAAACATTTTTGGTCAAATTTTGGTCAGAAATGCAATTTTCATTCAGAAATGTGATTTTCGGTCAGAAATGTGATTTTTGGTAAAAATGTGATTTTTGGACAAAAATGCAATTTTCATTCAGAAATGTGATTTTGCGATTTTCGGTCAGAAATGCGATTTTCATTCAGAAATGTGATTTTGTGATTTTTGGTCAAAAATCCGATTTTTGGACAAAAATGCAATTTTATTCAGAAATGTGATTTTTGCGATTTTCGGTCAAAATGCGATTTGTGGTCAAAATATGATTTGTCATGATTTTGGCAAAATGTGATTTTGGTCAAAAATTAGAATTTTGGCAAAAATGTGATTTTTTGGTCAAATATGTGATTTTTGGGCAAGTATGAGATTGGTGATCAGAAAAAAAGCGATTTTGGGTCAGGAATGCGTATTTTGGTCAAATATGCGATTTTTGGTTAAACATGTGGTTTTTGGGCAAATATGCGATTTGTGATCTAAAAATTGTGATTTTTGGTCAAAAATTAGAATTTTTTGGTCAGAAATGTGATCTTTGGTCAAATGTGTGATTTTTGTTAAGAAATGTGATTTTGGGTCAATGTGATTTTTTTTTTGGTCAGAAATGTGATTTTTGGTTTACAATGTGATATTTTGGTTCAAAAGGGGTTTTTGGTAAAAATGTGTCTTTTGGTTTAGAATGTGATATTTTGGTCTAAAATGTGATTGTTCGGTCAAAAAAATTGGGGGAAAAGTAAACCTGACACTCCTTATAAGTACTATAAGAAGCAAAGATTCTGAGAACATAATGTGATATGATGAAACTCTTTAATTGTCTCATCTTATTACTACATGTATATCCAAATTTTCATATAACAATGGTGAGCATTATATTGCTTTGCATTTGGTCATTATTTCCAGTATTATGATTCTTTCTAACATTACATATTAGGTTTATAAAAAGTTCAAAATTAATGCTTCCAGTCTATAGGGTATATTGCTGATCCATTATCCTTTTTCTGGTGCATTGTATCAAATTAGCTTTTCTTTTCAATCCCACAATGCACCAGAAAAGGATAATTAATGGATCAGCAATATACCCTATTCACTGTGATGCATGCAGGGCATCGGGTCTTGCTTGATTGGCTGGCTTTTCTTTCTTTCCTTGCTTGAGAATCTTGAGTATCTTGCAATCTCAAAATGGGGAATCTGGAAAAGAAAAAGAACCAATGTTGTGATGGCATTGCTCATGATAATAGAGTATAAGTACATTTTGAAAAACATTCTCTTGAATTTTGACATTGAGACTTCTGAACCTACAGGTAACCAGTAACCTTCTGTATAATTTGGAAAACATTTTAATTTTGCGAGGTCATGTTAGTTTTGCATCATAAACAAGATAATATCATAGAAAGAACCATAATTATTAATATAATGAGCTTTTGTAAAACTGGTGAAATTTTTTTTTCCTTGTGTATATGGCTACTTTTTTTCTTGTATGTATGTTGTTTTGTTTTCCTTTTCTAAAACTCAACTAGTTTTGAAATTGTGAAACAAATTATAATGATGTGAATTTTTGTTTGTTTCATGTCATGTACATTGCCCACCTAAAAAAATGCGGACAGGCCTATATATAATAATGGATAACATGTTTTTCAATTGAACATCTGCATTTTGTACCATTCAAAGAATACAGTTACAGTAATAATATTGATGAAAATTTTAATATGATATTAGATTCATAGTCCCTCTTTCAATTTCAAATTTGATCAATTTCAGACAATCCATAGAGACAATTTGTCTTGACATTTGGTTTATAATGTGACATTTTCCACATACAAAACATGTAAAAAACCCAAAATCAATGTCCGGATCTTTTAAGGTGGGCATCATTTCATATAAATTAATATTTTACTATGCACTATGTATAGATTCCCTCTTTCAAACTTTATATTTATGTTTAATCTTTGTATTTCATCGCTATGACTTGGCTGACACTTTGGTCAAAATTTACATTAAAATGATCAGAAAAAAAAGCTATTATTGTTAAAGTTTCTATTTTTTGTGTCATGTTATTTATTATTTTAAAAATATTATAGGCAAAAAAAAAAAATCCCACCCTGTTCTAAGGGCGGATGGACCTTTCAAATAGGATCTGGTGTTTTCTAGAGGGAGGCTAAATTTACCCAAAATATCACCAAAATCTGAAGAATTTTTACAAACATTTTCTACAAATTTAAGCCAAAATTGTTGATTTTTCATGATTTAAGCGAAATATTTTTTTTAAATGCTCAGAAACTAATTCTGGGTCGGTCGGGCCCATAAAGTTTTTTTTGGTCGCCTTTAATAATATTATTGAGTTTATTGAATTTTTTTATTTTGTAATATTTTATTAAAACAACAAAAAATGATGCTACACGAAGAACATTTGTATCCATCATTGAAAATCATCAATCTCGGAAAACAAGCCTGTTATTAAAACTCCCAAGCCACGATGGGTAGATTTGTTTTTTTTACACATGATTAAAAAATATTTCTCAGCTACCCATATCCTAAAATATTCTATAAAAGCAAACCAGTCAATTTTAAAACAGATGATATAGGCAACATAGTACATGTACAAAGACATGCATGGAAGTTTATGACCCAAGAAATACAATATTGATTTTCACTCTTGTGTGCCATGTACCATGGACAATATTGATTTATTATGTAATAGTGTTGAACTTGTTGAATGGGTTAAAGGTCAGTGGACCCTGGTGATAATAGGTCTGGCAACTCATCTTCACTCCTACTTAATTACTCAACCAGAACGTTGGTTGTCATGGTCACTTGGGCAGTCAATCATGATGACTAACTACCCATCACCAATTGGAGGCGCCAAGTATTCTGAACCTCTCTTAAACTTGTGAGCAGTAGATAGTGAACTGACTAACTACTTGATATCAGCAGTAGATAGTGAACTGACAAACTACTTGCTATCAGCAGTAGATAGAGTATTGATGAACTACTTGCTATCAGCAGTAGATAGTGTACTGATGAACTACTTGCTATCAGCAGTAGATAGTGAACTGATGAACAACTTGCTATCAGCAGTAGATCGTGTACTGATGAACTACTTGCTATCAGCAGTAGATAGAGTATTGATGAACTACTTGCTATCAGCAGTAGATAGTGTACTGATGAACTACTTGCTATCAGCAGTAGATAGAGTATTGATGAACTACTTGCTATCAGCAGCAGATAGTGTACTGATGAACTACTTGCTATCAGCAGTAGATAGTGAACTGACTAACTACTTGCTATCAGCAGTAGATCGTACTGATGAACTACTTGCTATCAGCAGTAGATAGAGTATTGATGAACTACTTGCTATCAGCGGTAGTAGTGTACTGATGAACTACTTGCTATCAGCAGTAGATAGTGTACCAATGAACTACTTGCTATCAGCAGTAGATAGTGTACCGATGAACTACTTGCTATCAGCAGTAGATAGTGTACTGATGAACTACTTGCTATCAGCAGTAGATAGTGTACTGATGAACTACTTGCTATCAGCAGTAGATAGAGTATTGATGAACTACTTGCTATCAGCAGTAGATAGTGTACTGATGAACTACTTGCTATCAGCAGTAGATAGTGAACTGACGAACTACTTGCTATCAGCAGTAGATCGTGTACTGATGAACTACTTGCTATCAGCAGTAGATAGAGTATTGATGAACTACTTGCTATCAGCGGTAGATAGTGTACTGATGAACTACTTGCTATCAGCAGTAGATAGTGAACTGACGAACTACTTGCTATCAGCAGTAGATAGTGTACTGATGAACTACTTGCTATCAGCAGTAGATAGTGTACTGATGAACTACTTGCTATCAGCAGTAGATAGTGTACCGATGAACTACTTGCTATCAGCAGTAGATCATGAGTGTACCGATGAACTACTTGCTATCAGCAGTAGATAGTGTACTGATGAACTACTTGCTATCAGCAGTAGATAGTGTACTGATGAACTACTTGCTATCAGCAGTAGATAGTGATAAACTACGTGCTATCAGCAGTAGATAGTGTACCGATGAACTACTTGCTATCAGCAGTAGATAGTGTACTGATGAACTACTTGCTATCAGCAGTAGATAGTGCACTGATGAACTACTTGCTATCAGCAGTAGATCGTGTACTGATGAACTACTTGCTATCAGCAGTAGATAGTGAACTGACGAACTACTTGCTATCAGCAGTAGATAGTGTACTGATGAACTACTTGCTATCAGCAGTAGATAGTGCACTGATGAACTACTTGCTATCAGCAGTAGATAGTGCACTGATGAACTACTTGCTATCAGCAGTAGATAGTGAACTGACGAACTACTTGCTATCAGCAGTAGATAGTGTACTGATGAACTACTTGCTATCAGCAGTAGATAGTGTACTGATGAACTACTTGCTATCAGCAGTAGATCGTGTACTGATGAACTACTTGCTATCAGCAATAGATAGTGTACTGATGAACTACGTGCTATCAGCAGTAGATAGTGTACCGATGAACTACTTGCTATCAGCAGTAGATAGTGTACTGATGAACTACTTGCTATCAGCAGTAGATAGTGCACTGATGAACTACTTGCTATCAGCAGTAGATAGTGTACTGATGAACTACTTGCTATCAGCAGTAGATCGTGTACTGATGAACTACTTGCTATCAGCAGTAGATATTGTAGAGTAGAGTATTGATGAACTACTTGCTATCAGCAGTAGATAGTGTACTGATGAACTACTTGCTATCAGCAGTAGATAGTGTACTGATGAACTACTTGCTATCAGCAGTAGATAGTGTACTGATGAACTACTTGCTATCAGCAGTAGAACTAACTACTTGCTATCAGCAGTAGATATTGATGAACTACTTGCTATCAGCAGTAGATAGTGTACTGATGAACTACTTGCTATCAGCAGTAGATAGTGTACTGATGAACTACTTGCTATCAGCAGTAGATAGTGTACTGATGAACTATGTGCTATCAGCAGTAGATAGTGTACCGATGAACTACTTGCTATCAGCAGTAGATAGTGTACTGATGAACTACTTGCTATCAGCAGTAGATAGTGCACTGATGAACTACTTGCTATCAGCAGTAGATAGTGTACTGATGAACTACTTGCTATCAGCAGTAGATCGTGTACTGATGAACTACTTGCTATCAGCAATAGATAGTGTACTGATGAACTACGTGCTATCAGCAGTAGATAGTGTACCGATGAACTACTTGCTATCAGCAGTAGATAGTGTACTGATGAACTACTTGCTATCAGCAGTAGATAGTGCACTGATGAACTACTTGCTATCAGCAGTAGATAGTGTACTGATGAACTACTTGCTATCAGCAGTAGATCGTGTACTGATGAACTACTTGCTATCAGCAGTAGATATTGTAGAGTAGAGTATTGATGAACTACTTGCTATCAGCAGTAGATAGTGTACTGATGAACTACTTGCTATCAGCAGTAGATAGTGTACTGATGAACTACTTGCTATCAGCAGTAGATAGTGTACTGATGAACTACTTGCTATCAGCAGTAGATAGTGTACTGATGAACTACTTGCTATCAGCATAGTGTACTGATGAACTACTTGCTATCAGCAGTAGATAGTGTACTGATGAACTACTGTGCTATCAGCAGTAGATAGTGTACTGATGAACTACTTGCTATCAGCAGTAGATAGTGTACCGATGAACTACTTGCTATCAGCAGTAGATAGTGTACCGATGAACTACTTGCTATCAGCAGTAGATAGTGTACTGATGAACTACTTGCTATCAGCAGTAGATAGTGTACTGATGAACTACTTGCTATCAGCAGTAGATAGTGTACTGATGAACTACTTGCTATCAGCAGTAGATAGAGTATTGATGAACTACTTGCTTATGCTCACTTGCAGGCTCACCTTACAATTATTTGACAATGGAATAATCTGAAACTCAAGATATGGAAATCCAAGAATCATTTCTCTGAAGATAGATAGATGATTCAGGGTTTCTGTTGGGGGTATCACCCTGTATGAGCCCTATTATACACAGCGTTATAGCATGCTGTGCATCACCCATGATTCACAATAACCGAGTGGCAAAATTTCCAGGAATTGAAAGTTGTATGCACTGCTTGTTTAATGTATGATTTAATACTTTAATTCACTTATGCAGGTACCATCCTGCCATAAATGCAAATTAACGTGTTGTGAATAACCAATTAGTATCTTTATGACAGCTGCTGCATATTTAATTTCACTGTTAAATTTTAGTACCTTTTATGAGTTCACCGACTCCATGTTGTAAAAAGAACACAATTTATTAACAGTGTGTGATCAAAATACTCTCTCTCTCTGTTCAGGCTGAAGTATATCAAGTAAAACCATGGTATATAATTACTGAAAATAATTTTGCCTGTAATCATACACCTTATTGCATGTCATCACTGTCAACAATATAATTTACCAGCAAATATAAACATACCACCTATGCACACACCCCTACCTGCATGTGTCAGCAATCAAGGACCTTGTGTATTTTTAAAATCAATGTACCAAGGACCAAAATGGCAGATTTTTTGTATATATAGCTGTGTATGATACACAGTACACAGTTATACCTACCACGTCTCTTTTGTATGAAAAAGGACATATCTCTAAAATGCATTTGCATTTATGACCTACTGCAGACCTCAGTGAACAGTGGACGGTGCAGGTAAATCCACGGTTTATATGTGAAAAGTGTTGTGTGTGTCATTGTTTGCAGGCAAACACTGATGTAATCATTCCACATGATCTGGACATACTGACACACATGCAAATACACCACACACATACCCACTCCTAAATGTATTTGTGAGGATGTGAATACAATTATATAAGGCAAAGTGCTGTTGTGGTCCCTTTAGTTATGCTTTTTTCAAGGACTTGTCTTATATAAGTGATCATCAGAAAGGAGTATGTTTAATTCTAGGTTCAACTTTGGACCATTATTCTCAGCAAGTTTGTATGTTTTTTTATTCACATGAAAACCTGTAACTATAAAGTATGAAAAGTATATTGAAAATTCCAATACCACATTTAATATCACTTGTTCACATTGTGTTCCTTTCTTTTCAGTTAAATTGATTTCAATAGACAATTCACTCTATGGCCTGTTCTTGCATCCTGTATTACCCGTACTGTTGTTATGCATGGTATTTAGTTACTTTGATTTGATCAGTTCCTCACGTACCAGCTGCCATTCATTGCCTTGAGCGATATCAACCAGGCTACGTCATGTTTATTTGAAGAAAAAAATCATTACATTAATCAAATGTTACCGATATATAAATGTGATTATTCATTGATGTACGTCTGTCATGCATTATGTATGAACTTGCACTAGTTATTTGAAAGATGGGCAGTCATTGTGAAATCTGATTGGCTATATAGAAACATTGCTTGTGTTTGTTGTGCATGAGATACAACAGGGTTTCACGCATACAGAAAATAGATTCATGTGTGCACTGAAACATGGAAGAAAGAAAACTGACTTTGCTGATTTATTTTGCAGTTTAATTTGTTGTTTTTTGTTTTTGCTTTTGCTGTATTATCAAGTGGTTGGTGATCATAAATTTGTGACTCCTCTAAGGAACAAAATCTCCATGGTTACAGAGATAAAAGATGGGCAATTGACCATTTTCTGTCCCATACAAACCAATGGCTAAAAAAAATGGACAACTTTTCAACATTGGCTTCCATTTAATAGTTTCCCGTTCCATAGAAACCAATGGTTAAGAGACTTGGATGACTTTTCAAATTTTTTTGACCTGCAATTCAGTCTGAACATTTTTGACAACTCTGGCTAAATGTTTTTAGCTATTGGATAATGCATCTACCTTCTAAACTACATGTACCTGCCCCCCTTTTTCTTTTCTTCTTTTTAAGGTTACATGACGTATTGTTGGGTGAAGCAGCCAAAAAATTGATTTTCATTGTTTAAATCATTATATTATTGAAAAATAACACTTTGATAGTTTATAAAAGTTCATTCTACAAATCATATACTTTGAAAATGTGCTTGATTTATTGTTGTTAATGAGTTATGTACGTTTTACAAAAGTGTTGTTGTTTCAGCCCTCTTTACATCATAACTCTAGAACCACAGGACCTACATAAGTATATCTGTGATATTTGAATTCTTTTACACGTTCGCTATGAAATGATCAATGCAATTTTTGCCAAAAGCTCACTACCATTCGCAAGATGATGTGAACGACCAAATCGCAAGTTTTAAAAAGTTGCTAACCTTAATGTTTCTTCATCTTCAAATTCTGCAAATGATCGGTGTGGACCACCCAAAGCTGGTCACTGAATTTGAGTGATGATGCACCAAGATCTTTCATCACCTCTGTGACGCATATAGCACTTGATTTTGTATTTCACCGCTTGCCCAGGTACCTTACACACCACTGGTGAATAACCTACAAGATTTTCCTATACCACTTCAAATGATGGAACATATGGCTTGTATGGCGCATGTATGTCTGTGCAAATGGTATGGACTAGCCTATAAGATCGAGCTTTTCAGGTTAACTTTTAGACTAGATTTAGATTTTTAACTTGATCCCATATTATTGATCCCAAATTATTGCTACCATCTTGTGGTGCCAACTTTAATAACATACGTCTAGTCAAAAAATATTATGAGGGTCTGATGATGCTTCACGACGCTTTGCACCATTGATATGTCATAGTTAGCGGATCGGTCATTTTCAAACTGTGTCATATTAAATTGAGGCTTAGGAGTTGTAATTTACTACATTTAGACTAATTTCCATTGCCATTGCATTGTGCAAGGTATTTTCATACCAAATCATGATCACAACTACATGTATTGCTAATATATAGCACCGCCATACTAAAAACACTGAAAGCTGACTTTGCTGAATATTCTGCAGTGGTGTAGATTACCAACAATCCCAGATGTACATCAAGATGTAAATGTCAAACTAACACTGCTGCTGACTCACATTTAATGTTCTACTTCTGTCACGGTATATGACAATCTAAT
Source organism: Amphiura filiformis (assembly GCF_039555335.1). NCBI lineage: Eukaryota > Metazoa > Echinodermata > Ophiuroidea > Amphilepidida > Amphiuridae > Amphiura > Amphiura filiformis. The sequence goes on along the minus strand of NC_092636.1, from coordinate 67,200,036 downwards.
CAATAGTACATATCTACATGTTTATCACTTGGCATAAGCATACCGGGAATTTACTGTCGTGTTTTGAAACAGTCGGTATACTACCAGGATCTGTTGTACTCCATAATGCTATTTTAGTCCTGATCATCAACTTGATATATAGGTCAAATGTGATGGATAATCTAAGGATCTCAGTTCAAGTCACTTCTTTCCTCAAGATTTTAAGATTGACATTTAGGAATCTTTGGCCAACATGCTGGGTAATAGTTCTATTGATATTTTATGAGATGATTAGTTACCACTCAATCCCTGTGATGGGTGCATTCACACACAGATATTTCCTTAAGGGATCTAAAATGAGCGTTTATTGCGTTTCGACAGTATTTTTTGTGGCACATGAGAGCACCTCAGACCTATCGAATTGCATTCTGAATACTGAAGCATGTCTTTCTGATATCAAATAATTTTCATTTTTGAAAATCACAATATAATACAAATTTTATGACAAATGATAAAAATTTGATATTTTTCAAATTTTGATATATAACAGTCCTCAAGTAAATTATATAAATCTAATGATATATTTTAAAGTGTATGTAGTAGGAGGAAAAGTCGACGGTCAATTGAAAATTTTGACCTTTCATATTGAAGATATGGATTTTTTTCCCAAAAAGACCTAATTTTTTTTTTTTTGAGTTTTGGGAAAAAAAATCCATATCTTCAATACGAAAGGTCAAAATTTTCAATTTATCGTCGGCTTTTCATCCCACCTACATACACCTTAAGTATAAATCATCAGATTTATAAAGTTTACTTCGAGTACTGTTAAATATCAAAAATATAAATTTTTAATGATTTGCCATAAAATGTGTATTAAATTGCTAATTTCAAAAAATCCAAATTATTTGATAACAGAATGACATTCTTCGTATTCAGAATGCAATTCGATATGTCTGATGTGCTCTGATGTCCCAAAATAAATACTGTCCAAACGTTCATACCCCAGCCCTTAACCAATGCTATTTCTCAAACAAAAACTTTGGGAAATCTGTCATATAAACTGTCTTGAGGATTCCAATCCCAAGGTTTGTCCTCAAATTTATCCCCAAGAAATCTAGGGGATATCCCAATATCCCCAGGTCATCCTCAAGTGCTAGCGCTGTATGAATAAGCCATTTTGAAATTCTCCAAAGATGAGTATAACCAGGGAATGGCTTAATTTGCCATGCCACTAGAGAGGTCACAGTCAGCTTCCCGTTGTAATTCCAAAGTTGATGTTATCAAGCATTGTTAAAGTCAAGCCCCCTACCTTAAATTTTGGTAGGGGTGTGCGGCGCGGAGCGCTGAATTTTGGGAACTCAGAACTGATTTTCGGGCAAAATAGGGGCTTGAAGAATTGAAATTAGGGCCAAATTATAGGCTGTTGAGCTAAAAATGTCTAAATTATTTCCAAATTTGAGCTTAAAGAGCTACAATTGTCAGAGTTTGAGGCTCAAAGAACTGGAGCAGATCCAAATGTGGGGCTTAAGGAACTGCCGGAGAGCTTGAAAAAGGGACCCTTGACCGCCGCACATACCCGTACCACCTTAACATGTGAGTGCCCCCGAGGGTCAAGCTAGCCTTCAATGGAGTTGTGAACATCCAGTCAGGATTTGACTTAGGAATCGCAATTCTCATGTATGCTGTTTCTCGAGGATTCTATGACCATATGAACACAGTCAATATGATTTTTTCATATCTCCCATGAGTCCCATTGAGAGTGGATCATCTAACATTAGTCATCTGTCAAGCAGAATCAGCCTTCATTTTTTAATCCAAAACATGCTACAATACATGGGAAAGGCGTCAAAAGTTTTCTGCAAATGTTCATCTTGCTAGCACAATGAAATCAATTTTAGTGAAAATATGTCTCATGGTCCTAAGATACCAGTGTTATAATTTTTCAATGTATTTTTCAATGTATTTTTTTCTCTTGTGAGTGAAATGCCTGTGTACATGGGCTTTGTGGAGGTACACATCCCATCAAAACCTTACTGAGACTGATATATCTCTATTTTAAAAAACATATAAAGATGGAACATAATAAACCCAGGTCATGAGCTGGAAAACCCAACTCAGGCAGGGGTTTGACAAGACAACATTAAAAGGATATCCATAAAATTCACAATAAACAATGCAATATAATCGCTGTATACAGCAATTTTTGTAGCACACCTGCAGACTGCACATTTAGAGAATAAACGATAGGAATTTTTATTTTGCCTATCCTCTACCGTGTGATAGACGACAGGCAGGTCCAATATTTTGAGTAGTGGATACCGGCGCAGCCACTCACGATAAAAATATTGGACCTGCCTGTCGTCTCATCATAGGTAGAGGATAGGCAAAATAAAATTCCTATCGCTTATTCTCATTCTTAGTCAGTTAAATATTATTTTAATAACTGTAAACAAATTTTTAAAGCAAAAACTAAGTTACCGTCATAAAACTCCCTCATTATAAAATGAACGTAAACTTGTTTACAACTTCACGTATTCTTTTGCGTATTGCTAGCGCTTCGCGATTCCGCACTAGTTCACGCATCCAGCGCGATACATACTCGCACCTCTACACGCGTGTTACGCATTATCAAGACGCATGATGACGTGGGGTCGTCTACGGCCTGATAGACGGCACCCGAAATCATGCGATTGTCCAATCAGAAATGTTTCTTCGAACTAGACCACTCCCACTGACTAAGAATGATCAATCACAAACAAGAGCATGGTCCACAGAGGGCCCCGGAATCATTCCAAAGATTTTTGCAAATACACCCTGATTTACTATGTTAACTGTACATTTCAGAGCTGTACAAAACATTATTAGTTGGCGTGCCGGATCTGGCCAGTGGACCACCTATTTCTGAACTATATAGTGTCAGTTATTAGACATGGTGAAACTAATGATAAAGTGCACTTATTTATTTGAAATTCTTCTTTTTTATAAATCATAAACCACATCTATAGGAGAGCAAGATCCTTTTTCCTCTGGGGAAAAGATGAAAGGGAAAAGCAACAGTTACATGACATTAGCCTGTGGCTACAAACACCATTTCTACACACCAATAGGAGATGGATGAATGATCCTATGCAAATGGCTCCAAATATGACACATTTTGATGATACCTTCACAGTCACCACATATATATTATACAGGACAGTGTGCTTTAAATACCTCTACACATTAAATATTCTATATGATGCATCATACATGTACATAACACTTATTATACACCCTGACCAGAATGGACTAGCATACTATCTAGATCACTACTGTTAGATATCATCCGATATGTTGGATATCATCTGAGGTCAAAAATAATGCAAAGTAATAGTAATTAGCTATTCTATTGAAAAGCTACACTGCCCCTATGGAAGATGTTGGAAATATCCTCCTCAGAGGAGTATGAATTTTAAATGGAATGAACACATTAGGCAACTGCATTTGAAACTCACCCTCCCTCTGTGGACGATTCAGGTTGAATCTTTCTCAGAAGGTGTATGAAATTCAAATGGAGTTGCCTAATGTGTACATTCCATTTGAAAGTCATACTCCCTCTGTGCAAGATAATTTCCAAATCTTCTACAGGGGTAGTGTGGATTTTAAATGGAAAAGCCCCATTGGGCTGTCCATCAAACATCTAGTTTTGAGCAGTTGTGTTCATTTATTTCTGTCTACCGTTTCTCCCTTCCTGTTTCTGTCTCACTGTCCTCTATCTCTCTGTCTCTACCTGTTTGCCAAAAACATTTTTTCGTAAACCCTTACAAGCCCTTTCACCTGAAAATCCCCAAATAGGGTAAAATATAGAATTACATTTCCAGAGCTTCATATCTCCATGTTAAAATCTTCTTGATACCTGCCCTGAGTGTGTTTTCCCTTCAACCATGTCAGCTAAGAGACGCAGTGCTGCATCACTTATCCCATGCTATTGAAACACTGTAAAGCATCTAGAACCCAGCGGACACTTAGACTGAAACAGTTATTCCCACTTAAACACAATCCTCAATACTAATCTAATTGTATGTCTAAATACACAGAACACTGGGTCAATACCATCTGTAAAAATCTTACTTGCATAAAATATGCTGATTCCTGATGCTCCTATTTTGTATTTGTATTCAATGGTGTTATTCATGATCAAAAATTCAAAATGCCTCTAGGATTTGATCTATTTCAAGGACATTTAGAGACAATTTTGGTACAAAATACAGTGACAATTTAACATGGATTTGGCTTCAAGAACTATTCCTATTTTATTCCTATTGTTCAGGACACCTTTGCAAAACTATCCCTATGTGACATTTCAAGGAAATATTCTTTTTGTTCAGGGAAGCTGTAATCACAAGTTCCATCCCTTCCAGGTATATGCATTCAAATTCAGCCAATCTGAAAGGGCTGAAAGCACACAGCCTTGAATGAAATTGGTTGAAAGGCAAGAAAAACTATGAAAACAAGAGTACAACAATGTTCATAGATTATTGAAAATGCATCCTTTTATCTACTTTGAGGATTTTTCATTGAAAATGACTCGTATTTTTAGACATCAAGGACAAGAAATGTTTGCAATAAGTTGACTTGAAATCAATCATCATGCGTGCAGTCAATTTGGATATGGAAGACTGGGTGTTGAGTAAAACTAAATAATGACTTCCATATTCAAGACTGCAGCAAATATGCTGTTATGTCAGATTGTGTGTACTCTGCAATAAAATGTCTATTTGAAGAGCATAGTAAATGCCCATGTGCTTGCAGATAACAGCGAGTTTGACATTGAATAACATGCATCTATTTGATTTGATCTGCTTCTTATTAATACACATTCTCTTCACCAGCTGATTTCCTACAAAAACAAACATTGATTGTATCCTACTCTATATAAATCCACCATGATAAAGTGATTGGTAAACATCTTGTAATTGTAAAGTGATATTTTTTAGAGGGGGGGAGGTCTCTAAGGCAAACATTCTCTTTTTTGTATTAATTGTAGGCACCAATGAACTATTGAAGTGTCATTACTATGTTCAAATGATGTGAGAGTAAGCTATCCTTCCCTTTGACTTAACTATCATCCTGTCCTGACTGACCCGCTTCTCTTCTATGTTTTTCTCGTCTGCTAGTATAGCTGTGCAATTTTTGCTTTTAATGTAACTGGTACTTGTAGGCATATTTTGCCCACTAGTGCATGCTTTTTAACACCCATAGACGGGATAGGTAGGCTCTATACTCTAACACAGACACCTAGAGGGTTTTCATAGAATTACCCCAACCACATTGTTTCCTACCAATATTTTACACCCGTAACGTCACTTTGTACATATTGTCCATACAGTGCATACACCCACAACTACATGTAGCTTTTGTAGGCATGTGTGCTCTATTCAAATGATGGAACCCATTAGTGATAGCAATTCAACATCACTTTAATTCACTATCATTTTGTTGATATTAAATTTAATAGCTTTCCACAAATCCACTAAAATCTGAAAATGTATCCAAATAAACACATGGGCAAACTGTTTTTTTTTTAAATCAGCAATTGGGAATTGAACTCAACTAGTCTGGTTTAATTTGATTAGTTCTGGTCAAAATGTTGAGAAAAAAACACTTTCTTTCCTGAAAAGAATATTTTCAACAGACAATGCACCGTGCATCCTAGTTATCTTTACTAAAAGCATTCTAACTTTGATCTCAAATGTACAGAGTACAATTGCTGCTGATTTGGAGAGCGTTTTTCCTCCTTGTGTTCTTACAGACACTGGGGCTTTGATCAAACAGATGAAAACAGCAAATCGTTTACACCCGCAGCATTTACTATTACCATTTGGCCTACTAAAATAAGATACTAATGTTTTCTCTAAATGTGCAAGCTTGTAAAGGCTGAGCTCTGTTAGTGCTATATGACTTGTTTGTTCTTGAATCTTTGAGAATGGGGAAGCACATTGTGTCACAGATACACAATACAAGATAACTGTATTTTTCATTAACTTCAAACTGAAGTGAACCATGGACCTTTCATAGCTATATAAGAGGTACATGTGTCCAATGCATTTTTACACTATCAGCAATCCATTGCAGCAATAAAAGTTGAGGACAGTCTCCCCCCCCCCCTTCATTGGCAGGTGCATCCTCATTTGATAGTTACTAATCAGGTGTGTGTCCTAGTTTGGCATCATAAACAAATGCACCTCTTCACCCCACACAAACATACACAGGCCCCTACACAGAGCAGCTTGCACAGATGACGTTTCTTTCAACTCCTCATTTCAGCTAGTGTTAGTACACATGGCTAAGTAGGTGTTGTGAATATACCCTGACAGATCCTAGCGCTTCTAACATAAACAGGATTACAAGATGACTTGTGCACCTGCGCATCCATATACCTGTAATATCACACATTAATTCTTCACTTCATACATTTTGCTATAGGGTCACAGAGGTTCATGCATGCTAATAAACATCGGTAAAAACGTGGCATTTATGTAAACGCACAAAACGCTCAACTGATGCTGTCGTCAAGTTTACACTGTAAATGTTTAGCTTTCAAATCGGTCAATATCCAGTTGTGGTGTTTATGTGATTGTATTGCTGAATCTGATGTGAACAATGACAAACAAAAAACAAGTTGTTTTGTACCCCCTATTGACTGACACTGATGTTATTGGCAATGTTACACAGTAAAAGTTTTGTTTTCAAATCTGTCAACATCAGCCTTGATGTATATTTGATGGTCAAATCCCAGACGACAGATGAAGACAGAAAAATATTACGTCTTTTATTACTTCTACTGACTGAAAAATTCACATGTACCATGTGACAAAAATCGTTAAAAGATAAGAGAAATAAATGTTAAAAACAATCATGAGTTGTGTGTGTCAATTTTTATGATAAAAATACTGTTTAATACCGGTTTATAAGTTATATTACCACTTGAGGCATGATTCACATGAACCCCTATATCCCTCTAAACATCGTAACAGTCGGCCTATTATCGTGAGAGTATTCTAATCAGAGCATATTAATCTCGATATTGAACACTTTATTGCGACATTAATATCATTGTTCATTACATTGTAAGCTTCATTCATGTATTACGGATTTACAAATTTTACAACACGGAAAATGGAATTTAGAAAACGGTAAACTTCGGACTCTAAATTAAAGCTTATTATCAAAATGGGTGAAAATGTCTTTCCCATCTACAAATGGTAAAATATTGATCACCATGTAATCTAACCAATGCCAAGATAGCATCTCATCTAAGCACTGTCAGCTTTTACTCAAAATCTAATTCTAATGATAGTAAAAACTAATCTCTACACTTTCAAAAAGCATTTTTTTATAACTTTGTATATCTGTGTATTTTAATACGTAAAGAGGGCCCCAGTGGAAAGCAGTGCTTTGTTCACTGATCTGGGCTACCCTCTATAAAGATGCCGTTAATAATAAAAATATAAAAAAATGGACCAAGCTGCTCTGGATCCAGATTCAATACTTTTCTGATTCTAGATCAAAATTATCCAGAATCCTTTGTATCGGATCATATTTGAATTCCGAGTCAAATTGATCTGAAATTGATCAAATTTGAATAAAACTCAAGAGTCAAATTGATGTGGAATGTGATAAACTCATACTTGATCTGGATCTACATGTAGGATTTACTAGATCCAAGATCTTTAAGAATGTATTTATAATCTAGATTGGATCAAATTTAATAAAAATCATGGTCAAATTAATCTGGATTTCAACCCGAATAAAATCAAATGTGATCCAGATTTTAAAACAAGTGTTAATCACTTATCACTTCCAACCAGTGTATAATTTCAGTTTAACACAGATACTTTTTTCTATGGTGTCACTCAAGAGGGTTATGCACTTGTATTATAGAGCACCATGCATGACTTTGAATCAATTCAACTGCACATAGAGCCGAAGGTGAAGTTGATGTTGACAACCTCATGTTTAACTGCCTAATGAAGGCGCCTGCAGTCAGCCTTATAACCGTTCTGTTGAATATATTGAAGTATTAGTGGGTTTAGTGTTTCTTGAACTCAAGGCCATTTATTTAAGCTATGAATAGCTAAAGGCACGATTCAATATACAACTTGACTTCAGCATCTGATTTGAGATCTGCAAACATGAATTTAACATCGCTCTGTCATGTTTGCGGGTTACCCATGATAGAGAGGAATTATTTCGCTACAATTATTTCGCTATGAGGCCAAAGTGTGCTTGTGTTTGCGATGTGTGTTATTATGTGCTCTTTAAGTTTTACATGGGCAAACCTATATTCTGTCCATGCTAATGACACATATTGTTCAATTTTATGCATGCACTAATAATTGTCAATAATTTAGAGGTATGCTAATTTGGTTCTCATCATGACAATCCAATATGGGAGATTGCCCATAGATATTATTTCCTTTCCAAAATGTATGAAAATAGTCTTCAACAATTTCACACTTTCTACCATAAAAGTCAGAAAAAAAAAAAGTTCTCATCTGACGATCCTGTCGATCAAACTCCCTATAACCTGTGATTGGTTAGAAGTACATAAAAAAGGGATGTTAATTCATAGATTCTGATACTTGCATTGGAGAAAAGGAATAGCGGACAATTTTGGTCCTTTTACAGGCAAAGAGCAACTTATCTAGGCATTGTTAATATGGTGCATTCAGAACAGGAAGTGTCCTTTTCGCCAATCGCACGGTCATCTCACACCTGTCAAACAGGTTATTTAATTGCCACACGCACACTTTGCAAAAGCCTTAGACTGGCATGTTGCTAGAAAAGTGAAAAAATTCACTTTTTGCGCATGCATTTGCTTGGAGGGTATTGTTTTGGTAGAAAGATGGCAGATCAGTGCAAAAAGCGAGTAACTAAGACCTTGTTTGTTTGTATATTTGAAGGTACAAAAGTAACCATAGAGCATGCTGCATATTCTGAAATTTCAATCATCACCACAAATCTAGATTTTTTTCATCTCAGACTTTTATTATACTATGTATTGTCCATACAAAGAATATTTTAAATAGCTACCCATTGCGTTATTTATATCTCCTTAGCACAGACATGATGTGGGATGAAACTATCCTATTCCAATCTCATAACACACAACTTGCTAACACCATGCATGCACAAGGCTTAATCACACCAAGTCTTCATCAGTGCATGGCAAACAAAGTAGTGTGTACAGTTACAAGTGGCTTGTTGACAAGATTACTAATGATGACGAACTCCGAAAGTAATCTTCCGGAAGTCTACACATCGACGTTATCAACTCACTACTTTCCCGTTCACAGCGGGTGTTAACGGGTATATCTATAGCCTGATTGCATTTTCATGTCAATTAAAGCCCTGTCACAAGCATAACATGATCTGTTTACTTCTGCGGACAATGATTATGGGATAATGGCACCGGCCCAGGGAGTTTCATATATCATGATGCACGCATCTAGATGCTGACCATTGGGTATCATCTGACCACATTTATAGCTCTTCCTAGTCAACCCGACATTCATAATCACACATTCACACACTAGGACAGTGTTTGTATAGTATTATGATGACCAGTACATTTGATGTCAGTTTATAATTAGCCAAGTTATATTTTAAATGATATAAGTCCTGTGAAAATGGAAATATATAAGGGATAATGGTGTTTAACAAACTAACAGTTGGACGACTGAAATTCTTGCTTTGTTCTTAATCTCTCTCTTCATTTACTCTCTCCTCCTCCTCCTCCCTATTTCATGCTCTCATTCGCTCTCTTTCTGTTACTCCTAAAAATGTTGATTTAATATGTTTGTCTACCATGCCATTCATGTAAGCTTTGTACGATTTTTAAATTTATATTTGTAGCCATTTACAACATCCATTGCGATCAAAATCATACCTAACGTCAGCTACCATACAATTGTTCATATATCACGTATGGTGAGTCAATAACACAACCAATTTAAAACAATTTAAAGCTAATTTGCAACGAGCGCATCAATCGATTCACGCAAATTATATTGACCCATTTTGATCACAGCTCCTTGTACTTCACATCCTGTTCAACTGAATCAATATTGCATGAAATACTAAACTATTGGCATTCAACTGATGGTTTATTACCTAAAAGGTGCATGTAAATCTCTTGAGATGTGCTATGTGTAGTGACAATAGATGTATATTACGATATAATTTACTACGTTTTACAATTGGTTATGGCTAAGTATATGGTTAATCATTTTAAATCACCTTGTAATTGGGTATGGCACTCAATAAACTGTCTGGATATAGTATTGTATCAGGGATGATTTAATCAATTGTATGGAAATTACAAATGAAAATACCTGGACACTTAAATGCTTCAATTTAATAAATCATTGGAAATCATAAATGAAAATTTGAAAGTATGGACCCCATTTATTATATGCAAAGCCTGACTTTTTGTGTGTTATTCCCACTATATTAAGGATATTTTTTAAGAACTTTTTTTTTCAAAATCCACCACACAAAAATCTCATGTCTGACATCTATTTCCAGGGTCTATGCATCATCAGACAATAATAGCCCAAGATGTAAATCTCAATCAAAATCTTCATTTTGAACACAGTGAAACCATGCGTGTGTATTCCCCAGCATATTCTTGTCAAAAAGCTATAAAAAAAAGAATTAAAAAAAAAGATATTTAAAAAAAAAACTCCACTGCATTAACCATTTAGGTTTTCAACTTGGGAAGGGCTTCTTATCTACTTATTAACAATAGTATAAACATAGCTTCAAATGAGGTACAACATAAACCACAAAACAAATATAATATTTTCAATCAAGCCTCCTCCAATATTCCAGCTCTGCTCATAATTGCCCACAGCAAGTGAAGTGATGTTAAATACCCTTCTAGTTTTCTACGGTCACAATAACATACAGCTACACATACACCAGTACATATACATACATTAAATTTAGGACTGGTAAGTGGCAAGTCAGTGCCTCCTGAATATTCTTGAGGCGACACAAAAATAACAACATTGTACCATATCTCTAATCATCAGAGTATCCTGGCTTGCTAGAATGCAAAGTCAAGAAGTCTTTCATGCTTTCACATATCTGTGCTGTCAGTCAACTAGATGAAGTATTGAATACTCTAACTGCACAATTTTTTGAACAATTAATTGTTCACGCTTTCCGAATTTTGAAATGTTTTTCTCGTTTTTAACTTTGTGATTCTAAGCTTCTTTACATTAGAAATGAAATATATTCGCTTGTCATAATTTTTGCGGTACTAGCTACTTTGAAAATGAAAAGCGCAAAAATAAGTATAGCACAAATTACACTTTCAGAGTATTGAGACGAGGCACTAAATAGATGAAATTCTCTGCAGGCAACAGGCTATAGTTGATGACTACTCCGAGACATTAATAGCCTATGTTAGCTTAGTAAGAAAATACTTTGTAATCTGCCTTTGAACTCCGGTCAGTAAATCCAGGCTAGTAAACATTGTGATAATATAGACTCAAGCATCCCTGACAAAATGCACACAGTATATCAAGGCTTCATTTGGCACACTGGATCTAGGCATGTGTAAAAATTGAGTTTATTTACAAGTTTGAGCTTACATATGTACAATGTACATCATTGTTCTATTATATCAGAGTAAAACTGGAGTAAATCAAATGCATGCAACTATAGTTTTGTGAGAATATCGTATCACTTTCCTAGTCTAGTTTCTATCCACACAGGGCATTGGCAGTCTTTTTATCACACACCATGATGAAACTGATATATCACTTCATATCTACTGAAGATAGCAAGATTTACTATTTACTGAAGATAGCAAGATTTACTATCTACTGAAGATAGCAAGATTTGCTATCTACTGAAGATAGCAAGATTTGCTATCTACTGAAGATAGCAAGATTTACTATTTACTGAAGATAGCAAGATTTACTATCTACTGAAGATAGCAAGATTTGCTATCTACTGAAGATAGCAAGATTTGCTATCTACTGAAGATAGCAAGATTTGTTATCTACTGAAGATAGCAAGATTTGTTATCTACTGAAGATAGCAAGATTTGCTATCTACTGAAGATAGCAAGATTTGTTATCTACTGAAGATAGCAAGATTTGTTATCTACTGAAGATAGCAAGATTTGCTATCTACTGAAGATAGCAAGATTTGCTATCTACTGAAGATAGCAAGATTTGTTATCTACTTAAGATAGCAAAATTTGTTATCTACTGAAGATAGCAAGATTTGCTATCTACTGAAGATAGCAAGATTTGTTATCTACTGAAGATAGCAAGATTTGCTGGTGGAAGCTCTATAGTCCGAAGGTTCTTTATTCCGACGGTTCTTTAGTCCGAAGGTTCTTTAATCCGGACGGTTCTTTATTACGAAGGTTCTTTATTCCGGCGGTTCTTTATTTGAAGGTTCTATAGTCCGAATTTTAAAAAGGGTTCTGTAGTCCGAATATGAATATAGGTTCTTTAGTCCGAATTTTAAAAGGGTTCTCTAGTCCGAATATGAAAATAGGCTCTATAGTACGAATTTGAAAAAAAGGTTCTCTAGTCCGAATATAGAAATAGGTTCTCTAATCCGAATTTGAAAAAAGGTTCTCTAGTCCGAAATTTCAAAACGGTTCTATATTCCGAAACGGATACCGTGTTCTTTAGTCCGAATTGGTAAACGGGTTCTATAGTCCGAATTTTATTTTTATCATTTGTTTCAGTGTCAAATCATCACTTGTTAAATACAAATCCGCTGAAGTTCAACATGGTTGGTTTCTCTGGATATTTTCTGTAGCGTACATTGACGTTCACCTTTATTCTGGTGATATTTTCTTCATTTTTATCTGTTTTCATTCCATTATAATATTATATACTAGTAATACTCTCACGATGTATTCGGGCATTGTCGAGTTCAAATTTTCATAGCGCCATCCCGCCATGTAAATGCTGCGGCTGTTTCATTTAAACAAATTTTAGTCATTTAAACAAATTAGTTTACAGAAGAGTTAAAGTATAGTTTTATCTTGCGATTGGGGGGGGCGTGCCCGGGGTGTAAAATATTTCAATGTACGGGTAGTCTTGTGATTAAATGATCATCATTTTCGACCAGTTCTCTACCCTGAAAACCCGTTTCTGGCAATTTTTCAATCCGAGGGTCTACTTCATTAAACAATTGTGTTATACAACTTTTAGTAGCGTCATCTCGTTTGCCATAGACTCTGCTTTAGTATTATCTAGCTAGAGGGCGTAGTATATGTTAATGTTTTAAAAATTCGGACTATAGAACCTTTTTACTGATTCGGACTAAAGAATACGGTATCCGTTTCGGACTATAGAACCGTTTTACAATTTCGGACTACAGAACCCTTTTTTGAATTCGGATTATAGAGCCTATTTCTATATTCGGACTATAGAACCCTTTTTAAAATTCGGACTATAGAGCCTATTTCTATATTCGGACTATAGAACCCTTTTTTAAATTCGGACTATAGAGACTTTTTTCATATTCGGACTAGAGAACCGGTTTTAAAATTCGGACTATAGAACCTTCGACATAAAGAACCGTCGGAATAAAGAACCTCTTTTCAATTTTTTTTTCGGACTAGAGAACCTCTTTTAAAATTCGGACTAACGAATGCTATGAACACGTGTTCGGACTAGCGAACCTTCGGACTAAAGAACCTTCGGATTATAGAACCTTCGGATTATAGAGCAGTCCCCGATTTGCTACCTACTGATAACAAGATTTGTTATCTACTGAAGATAGCAACATTTGCTATCTACTGAAGATAGCAAGATTTGCTATCTACTTAAGATAGCAAGATTTGTTATCTACTTAAGATAGCAAGATTTGCTATCCACTTAAGATAGCAAGCTTTGTTCATCTACTTAAGATAGCAAAATTTGTTATCTACTGAAGATAGCAAGAGTTGCTACCTCTTAAGATATCAAGGTTTACTATCTAATGAAGACAGCAAACAAACCTGAATAACCTGTATTTACATCTGGTAGACACCAACACTTTTATCCGAATTATCTTAACCTGAAATTACCCCATCCTTTTTCAGTTTATTTTTCAACCAAAGGTTATCATATTGCTTATATTGACAAAAACATAATTCAATTATGATTATTATCTGAGGTCAGTACCACTGTCCCCACACTGCTAGATAATTTGATCCCTTAAGCAACGCAGAAGCTTACTCCGTCTATTTCAGCTGTCGTTGACCTTGTTTACAATAAAACAACATCCCATCTTTGCCTTAAAAATAGAGCCTACTATAGTTTCTTGGAAATCAAATGACGCCTCCACAAATGTAAATATTGCATTATTGCACTATATATAGATTATACAGACAATTATAGGGGTAGATGCTCTAGCATGAGCAAGGAATAATTGCAGGGAAAAAATAGTTTTAGTGAAACATTTAAGGCACCATAACAGTGTTATCAGTACACAGTCCTGGTGACTCTATTTCCTTCATATCCTGAGGAGACTTGTAATTCAAAGCTGGTATCAACTTTCAGCATCAGCCCTTGTGCACTTCAAGAGCCGAGCGCTATTCCTGTAAGAAGCAGTGTAGTGCATCTTCATATGCAAAACTGTGGATGAACGACAACAAATAGTCCCAAGACGTTTCTTGTTGGATTTATCCCTGCTTGAACTTTACAAAATCCGGAAAAGAGGTCAACAGTTTGTGTGCTCGTATTACTTGTTTGCTCTTTCTTTTAACGGCAATTTCTTAATGCCAAGCAAGGGTGATTCAACATCAATTATCAGCCAAAATAGCCATTAAATTACGCCAGCCGAGTCCATTCAATATGTTAGCAATTGTTTCCGTAAGGGTAGATCAAAGAGTAGGGTAAGCAATATCCCATGCTTTAAACACCTGCTTAATCCAAATACACTCACACACAAATCCAACTGAATTTAAACATCTGCAGGTTTGAAATTTAGTTTTTTTTCTCATAATTGTGTATGATATGTTGTTATTTTAGTGTGTTAAATCACTTTTTGCGAATCATCCAAAATTGCTCCCTAAAAGTATTTAATTTCATTTAGTTTTCTTATATTTTCAGGTAAACATCACATTCCTGTGCTATGCTTTCTAGTCAGTTTTGTTCATGCTTTGATGTATAATTAAGTACCTTATAATGCTAGTTGTTTGAAATGTTCTGCCATCTTCAGTAGATAGGACAATAGTATACAAATACTACATGGTTTAGAGGCAAACAGGGCAAATTTTATTTTCCTGTGGGACTTGCTACAGGCCTATCACAGGCCTGTAGCCAGTACTGAGGGGAAATAGTTTGCCCTATTTCTCACCATGTAGTATTAGTTTTATTACACAGAATTTGGCTATGGGAATGAGATAGTGAAAACGATTGCACAGTGAGCAGTCCGGTCCAACTGCCTGATCAGGAAGTACTGCCGAATCAGGCAGCATGTTGCCGAGTTAGGCAACACAGGGTTTGGTTACCCTTCCGAATTCGAGAGACTAAGGACTAAATTGTTCGTGGTGATTTTATAAAAGATCGGGGGAAATTTTACTTTGACACACATGAGCTACATGCAAGTTGACAATTTTTCACCGGGCGAAAAAAAATTCCACCGGGAGAAAAATAATTTAAATAACAAAACAATTTCTAACGGTTTTTTAAAAATTTGATTTAAATATGCAAATTAACTTTATTTTAACTAAAATTGATGAAAAATTACTACTAATTGTACATTCATTGATAATTTTATATATTTTACCTACTTCTTTACTCTAAACAAAGAAATAACGGTACATTAAAATATGCTCTATTTGAAATAGAGCATTGCATTGTGGGATACCATACTGCCTGACTCGGCAACATACTGCCTGATTCGGCAGTACTTCCTGATCAGTTAGCACAGCGGTAGTTTTCTCGTCGTACACCACTGAGGTCCCGGGTTCAAGCCCCGGCCGTGCCCAAGGACTGTATGTGCATTTGGTTTATCCCAATTCCATGCTCGCTCTCGCAGGTTTTCCCCGGGATCTCCGGTTTCCTCCTGCTTAAAAAAATTGGTGATCAGTTGTTTGGTTATCAAAAACTTCCTTCACCCAATGGAATTTGGGGAGCTGCATAGATAATTAGTGGATGTTACAATCTAAGTGCGGATAGGTCTGCGCCAGATTCGGCTGCAAATGGCCTAGATGATGCGATCTGATTGTGATGATTCACCATGGCAGCGAAATTACAGCGATTTGAATCCTTCAAGATCTAGCTGGAAAAAGGTGCTATATAAATCCGAAATTTATTTATTTATTTTATGAAATAGGTTGTGCCATTTGCGATTGACCAATAAAGTGTCATGATTTGCTAATGAATATTTATGAGGTGTAATAATTAATACAGATTTTATCTATTTCAAATTTTATTTAAATCAAGATCATGTTAAAAAATTTAAAACTATTCCTCTATTATTTTAGAATCTGCTGCTCCTGCTATTATACAGCAAACACAACACATTATGGTTCAATGATGTATACTATCACTTTTGCCGATTCCATTTTGTACTTAAAACTAATCCACCGAGTCATTGACCACTGTAAATACATCATTGCCAGCTTCCTAATGTAGATGTTATTGATAAAACAAACACATTAAAAGCAATTTAAACAGTGAAATTGATCTTGTAAAGTACATGATGACTGAAGCTTCAACACATAACCATGCATAGTACACGGCTCTCAATCTAATTACATGTATATGGATCTTGTGTAACATTCTTTTTTCATAGAGAAAAAATTGATCGTTAGAAATGGAACACATTTTGGAATCCAGACAAGACAGTTAACAAGTTAGCAAAGGCTTTCTGAGATGCTGAGCTAGGTTTAGATAGTGCCAGTGCCAAATTATGGAAAAATCAATTTCATGATCCACTTTTAAGACTTTAAAACAGTGATGGTTCTATCAAGCCTGCATCTTTCAATTGACATTTCAGTGTTGCAAGGTATTTTTCTTTTCATTGACTAGTATACAGGACAAGATTTTGATTTTCTAAATGCTGAGTTACTGTATCATTATTTTTACCGCAATTTATTTTTGGGAAAAGGCAAAAGTCTACTTTACTTTACAGCAGTTAGATGTCACCAATTTGGTTGGTTTACAGTTGAGTGCCTTTATAGACACATATATTTGGCGTTTAATTGAATGTTTTTGTTAACTAAAGTCTCTTGGATCAATTTGCCAAATTTCTTTCCTGCAAAAAAATTCATCAGTTTACTTGGTGTCAGGATGTGTTTGACACAAAAATGCTTGTTGACATATTATAGTAAAAGCTGTTCTTAGACAATTTGATGCAGAATCAGCACCATGACAACTTTCAATGCAAATGTGGGCAATTAAATTGTATTTATCTTCATTCAAGCCTACTCAGACTTAGCCTAGTATCAAGACAGAGATTATAATAGCCTGTGGAATAAAGCTGCCTAATCCCTCAATGTAGTCTTGTGTTCCAAAGTGAACTTTCAAAACTGACCCTAAACAAGCATTTTCTTGGGGCTACCATAATACCCTAAACAAGTATTTTGGTCATGTGCACTAGCCTATCATTATAATTTGTAATTTTTTGATGTTTCATGTTCGAGGTCTTTTCAAACATACCCTTTTTCTGATTTTTGACATTTTTGACACTCATACATCGCGTACCCATGATGAAAAACTACCTTTTTTACCTATTTTTTTTAAACAAGCATGATATCCACCTCAGAATACAAGGTCCCCACCCCTGGCAATGGGCTAATTTTGTGTATGTTAAGGATACGATACATGATTTACCGACAAGTGACTCATTTCGAATGCGATCATGAATTTTGAAGAAAAAAAAGTTTCCACAGGCTTCGTCGGGACTCGAACCAGCGATTCTAAACTTCCTTCGATTACGCGTCTAGCGCTTTACCGCTCGGCCACCGTGGCAGTTGAGCGGAGGAGTGTGATGATAAAAGATAAATCTCATAATGCCATCTTTAGCCTTTTGTTTACTAAAAAAAGACGTGTTTTGTAAAGATAGATTAGCCGTTTTATGCATAAATAGCACAAACGTTTGGGAAAGGTTTCAAACAAATAATAAAGACACTGATGTGATGATGAAATTGCGTAAGTCGGGAATTATCAGCGTCGCAATGTTTTGTTTTGGTTTTAGGAATGTGACCTTATAATTTACCACTTCATAACATTATCATTCGAAATCAACAAAAGATATTTCAACACTATAAGTCCTCATTCTTTCTCTAGAATGTTTTGTACATGTATGTGAAATAGCTTCAACAATGGTTCGCTGCATAATGGTAAAAATAGCCTTGACCTAAAAAAGGGCGAGAGGTACCATATTTACGGATTCAGGCTAAATTTAAAATTGATATAAAACGTTTGTTTTTTGATCGATTACAAAATTAATTTTTGTCAGTATAAAGAAATTGTATCTGGTGCGAATTACACTACAGTTTTTATTCCTAGGGCTCTTTGACTTCTTCAAATAATTTTTTTAATGATAGAGTGAATCCCCTGGCCCTCTATAATTACGCACAAAAGATTGACCCCCCTTAATACAGAGGATAGACCCTTAAAGACCTTGACAAAACTTTTCTCATCTACTGAATTCAGCATTTCAATTTAATAATTAGTAATAACATAAATTTGTTTTCAATAATATCAGTCATAACATTTAAAAACTGAGCATTAAAATACTGATTACAGACTAAATAATACTCTTTAACAAGGTTTTTGAATTAAATCAAATACTGGAACTTACATTTTTTGCAACTTGCTATGTTGCGTCTGAAACCATCCTGATGAAGTCTGATGGTTTCAGACACAACGTAGCAAGTTGCAAAAAATGTAAGTTCCAGTATTTGATTTAATTCAAAAACATTGTGATTTTAACGACTGGATGACTGAGAATATTCACTATTTTAATACTCTTTAACCTTAACGGAACCCATGGTGGTTTGTTGTTGTTGTTGTTATCGGAAGGAAAGAGCCAAAAAAGGAGAGAAGATAAACGAAGAAGTCACTTGGTACACCCAGGATTCGAATCTCAGACCCGTCCCATACCAAGCTGATGATCACTGACCTGTAGTCATGGGGGTTTCGCTTCCGTGGGTATATGACTTGGGCTGATTGCATTATGGTATCACATGGAATGCATGCATACGCAGTGGTTTTCTTAGTGAGCTCTAGTAAGTTTTAGTTGGGTTAGGGTTAATTTTTAACTTTTGCCTCTCATTTTATCATTAATGATTATTAGCTAAAAAAGTAACCATGTTTACCAAAATTGAGCCATTTTCCATCTGTCAGGAGAGCACAATATTTTGTCTATGCACTTCTGTATTTTTCTGAAATCAAGAATAGGGCATTCATATTGGGAACTACAATGTCTGGAACAAGTCAGCGGATACACCTTTTGAAAGACTCTATGTTCTTGCATCATAAGCACACTTTTTTACTTTGTACATCATCTGACTAGACTGTAACATGAGCAACTAAAAGTATAGTTACAGGAGATTGACCGAGCCAGGGATATGACGGAAATTATGACAGCTGATCATGAAGACCTGTGCAAATTTCATTTGTTTTATAAATCCATTTTATTTTGTACAAGCTTATGACTGGCAATGCAGGCTTTTCATCTCCAGAAAGGAAGTTTTAAAGCTGCAAATATAACAAAATTCTACAGACATACGGGAAATGACAGATATATGGTTTCAATAAGGAATAATTACTACAGATCCATAATATGTCTGGATAATCTGAATAAGTAAAACTTTTTCCCCATTTCCCTTTTCCTGTTGTTTTCTAACCAACCCATTATCCTGTCACAATCTTGTATCAATTTTCAACAACATATTATAACTACTTGTTTGTTTGTTCACCAAAACAGATCCAGCAGGAAACTCTGAAGACACATTTAACTAGGATGCATTTTCACTCAGGAAATGAAGTTTTCACTCATGAAGTGAAGTTTTCACTCATTCTTTGAAAAGACAGGTATTGTATTCAATATATGATTGCAGACATGTGATGAGTGCAACCTGCTTGTAGTGCAGGGCGATGTATTCAAAAATTGTTTTCACCTATTGCTATGGTAGTTAATCCGATTATTACATCACTTTGCCCGTGTATAGATAGAAAATTATGATCTACCACTGTCACTGAAATCATGATTATACTAGTTTTCCATCTTTTTGTACACCCACTTTGATATTAGCTAATCTTGTTGTGAACCTAAAGGCTGAGAGCAAGAGCAGGGCACATCATAAAGGTTGAAGAGGCAACACTACAATGCATAGCTCCCTCCAAAATTGATTCTGGACTTCGACAGCGCAATTTAATATTGTGAGCTAAATAAAAGATACTGTATAATAGTACCATCAATTGGGAATGCTAACTGTGCAAGTTTAATCAGCGAGAGTCAACAGCGGCAAACGGGCGACGGACTACACAGTGGCAAAGTAGACACTTCATTTACACTGTGCCAACAACACACACGTTGATTGATATGCACCTAATCAAGTTATACCCCTTTTTATGTCCCTTTTCAATCAATACTTGCGAATCACTTCATTCCACTATCTAGTCCATCCCAATCCAGACTTGATCAAAACAATTTGCTTCGTTTAACGCATCTTGGGAGCTCGTTTTGCACATCAAAGTACAGATTCTCATATAATTTACGCTATTATCTCCGCTTTTGATACAGAAGCGATTCTATCCTAGAAACGATTGACAGGAAAACCCTTACCATCAAATATAATATGTGAATTGACGCAGAAGTGAACAAAATATTCATGGCCATGAAGGTTCAATATTTGATCACAGAGGTAATATTGATCAAAATTGTGTACATTTCGTGCACCAGGTATTATGACCTGCCTCCTTGCTGTCAACATTCAATTTACTGTTAACACAATGAATATATGCAAGAACAGTAGCTCTGCAGTGATTTAAACTGATTTTATTAAAACAAGGGAAAAGGCTAAGAGCTCCCTATCGCTCGCTGTTTTATCAAATATTTAATTCTGTGGGCAATGCATGAAAGTACATCTTAATGTCTTTGAACCCTGATAAAACGGCTGAAGGCAACACATTTTGGTAAATGTTTATAAAATCATCATGCCCAAGATCTGGCCACTACGTCAGTCAGGTGCGTAGTATTCCCTGCGAGAATGATAGAAGTGATAAAGCATTAAACATGAAGTATGACCATCTGATGGGTTAATTGGGCCCATGGGGCATGTCATCTACTCCACTAAGCCATTATTGATTGGCAAGATGGACAGCCAGTTAAGGGAAATATGATAGGGGGATAGGAAATATGAATCCCAGTCTCACGAGATATCTGATGGCCAGGGTGCTCATTTCGATTGCCGCATTTCATCAAATTCGTGTTTTGAGATTTAGAACAGTGATGTGAATACATGCGCAGAACTGAATTTTTTTTTTGGATTATACATCTTGCATTGTATTTCAATTTGGCAAGGCAAAGAGTATCCTAACTTCATTTTGACACTAGCATGTTTCATTGACTTTTTAAATACATTGTGCTAACCCACTCTTCAGTGTCGTACATTTTGACATCATCACAATCGTACAAACATTAAAGCTTTTTAATGCACTTTTTCAGGTCCAATAAACTGGTACTCACTCAGAAACAGGCCCGGAAAATATGTTTATTTCCCGGCAAGAGGGATAAATTTCCCTCTAACTTCACAGGATTTCCCAATCTTTATCCAGAAAAGCAAAATTTCTCTCCAAATGACCAAATTTTCCAGCAAGGAGATTGCCAAAATGCCCATTCTTTCCAGACCTGCTCAGAAATTTCCTCTGAGGAATCTTGTTCACTTTCGGGTCTGGTGGTTCTGATGTTTTTACAATGATGTCACCAAACTTCATTGTTGCCTATTGTTTATGAGCTGGTGTTTAAGGTATTTAGATGGAGTTCCATATTAAAAATAATCTTTTTAAAAATCCAGCCAACCGACAACCAAACAACTTTTTTGGGGCCTAATGCAACCACCTACATTGTATAACCAGATCTGATATAACATCCAAAAATTTATATCAGCAATTACAAATTCTTAGTCAGTGGCTGTGGTTTAGCTTGCAAGTTTCATTGGTTCTTGCATGTAGTCAATCACATGGTAGACTGCAGTGTCTACGTCATTGCCATACACCCTTGTCAAAGTGCGCACTAGCTTCGCGTTCCGTATGTAGCGTGTTGTAAAAGTAGTGCGCAATATGCCACACAGTACACGCAACCGGATTTTTAGACAAGATTGGTTCATTTAAAAAAAGGGGAGTGGGAGTTTTCATGATGGTAACTAAATTTTTACAAAATAAAATAATATTCAACTGACTTAGAATGAGAATGATATGCATGGTCAGCATCCACTGCTCAAAATTCCTATCGTTTATTTATATTTTTGAAACAAACCCAATAGTTTAGCATATATATATATACTCAGTTGCAAATTCCCTGTTGTTTTTGATCTCTTAAAATAAATCGACTTGTATCTCAGTTTCATCATTTGCGTCATTTTTCTGATTGGATCAGAATCAGCAGCGTAATAGTGTATCCTTGAAGTCACTTTTTCCCAATCAGCAAATAATCTACTGCGCTACATGTTTGTTCAACTAAAATAGGTCATTTTCAATATTAGTATGAAATTGGGCCACAAGCTAATTTCAAATTCGGAACTTGTTTTTATTATCATCAAAAAGCATATTAAGTAACTTAAGCGTTGATTCAATTGTAACTATAGTAAGAAATTTCTAACAGAAGTAGGCCTACATTTATAGATTTCAATCCATGACCTGAAGCTTAATTCAAAGTGTGGCAAATTATTCTAAATTACAACTTGAAACAGAGAAAGAAAATAAAAGCTGCATGAAACATGGCAGGAATATTATACATCTATGCAACTAAAACACTAGAGGCAAATAATGCTTACTCAAATACAACAGCTTTACTTAACTCTTAAGTCTTGTTAAACAAGATGGATTGATGTCAATGTTTCACTAATATGTGATTATTTAAATATCATGCAATGAAATTACCATATTATTAGATACCGGGTACAATTCAACTCGGTTACCCTGCGATAGAAAACAGTTTTGAATAAGATATGAATTTTTAAACAGAAGCAGAAAAGGAAATGAAAAAAAAGAAGAAAATAAACAAGAGAATCATTTCTGGGTCAAGTAGTCATCAGATTGCAGAAAGATGACACGTACATCATCATCATCAGTAGATAGCAAAATATAGCTGTCAAAAGACTGTCATATATGCTTCATCTTATTTGCAACTTTATTTCACAAATTATGACAAATAACCTATTATCAGCTACAGATACTGCCTTCATTTTTTTGCTAACATTTAATCAATTAAGAAAATTTTATAAAATTTCATTAAAATTTGTGGTAATTTATATTGAAAATTTATTAAAGCGTCCATTCTATCACCGCCCTCACTCTTGTTTGGTATTAATTCACACTTGTACGTAAATCGTCATCTATACCGAATAATGTAAAGCAGTAAAAACAAGCAGGCCATGGATCTAAAAGACATGACATGAATCATAGCAAACACCTAATCCTATACCCTCAATACATGTCTACATGGTCAGAGCCTGTGTATTTATACTTATTGTCAGTCTATCTATTCATCGGTTTTGATCTACCATGCAGCTGAATAATGATAGCTTTTCATTCCTGCGTTCTCGATTTTTCTCTCTTCATCGGGTAGCTGCTCTCGGGTGCTTGGCAATCTGATGTTTCTATTCAACTTCAGAAACAGTCCACTCCCGATGACATTTAGCAGCCGGGTAGGGTTTCGAAAGGTGTCAGGAAAGATGAATGTATGTATAGAAGAAGGATGGATGGAGTGAATCTAAAGACACAGTTGCATTGAACTAGCCATTGTGTTAAAGTATGTGAGACGGCTGCTTACGGCTTATGATGTCAAATCTGAGATGAAAAGGGACAACATGGCAACACAGTGTTACCACCTGTGAATGTGCTTACTGAATGTGCATTCATCAAAATTCCAAATTTATTTTCATAATGTGTCAAAATTTGAGAACAACTAAAATATTTTGTACTAAGATACTTTTAAAAGTTATATATCTATCTCTTCTCTTTTATTCTTCTCTTCTCTTTTCTCTCAATTTCTTTCTTTCTTTCTTTCTTTGCTTTCTTTCATTCATGCATTCATTGCAGTAATTTTGGTGATGCCCTTTTAACACCAAATACTTTGCTTGGACTATTTTCTTTAACCTTTTTTCAAATCTACAAATGTAAGCAGCCACAAGTTGTTTACTTTATTATATCTCTTTATATTTATAATCCACACTATATTATCTAAAGATGTCCCTGGGTATTTTGATTCTTTTTGCATACCATGGAAGATCATCTCTTTCTTCCACCCAATCATCAGATATTTTAATATTAAGTCAAGGACATCTTTAGACCTAATTTGGTATTACAAAAATAGTCAATAAAATTAAATAATGCTTACAATAAATTACTACTCCCATTACAAATACATGCAATGCACTAGAAGCACATTCATACATGTACAGAAGAGCATGAACTGTATGGTGTGAATATACAGGAGAGAATGAAAAAAAGTCTGTTTTTAATTCTGTTTTTAAGGCTTTGTGGTCACAATTCACAACTTTAGTCTTCCAAAACTTATAAAACTGAATTAACTTCTTTTCACCCATATGACAACAGAATGCACATCTCTTTTGATATCATTTCTTTTTATCAAATAAATGTGAAGCAATAATTAAGTAATACCACTTATTATGTTTGGTCATCATACATGTAGTTGGCACTATAATGTAATTGAGTGTATTTTCTTCTTCCTTTTCACACACCAACTACCACTCAAATTGGTTTATTTGTTTCCTAAGATGCTCCAATCATGTTTGTCAATTTAAAAACAAAATCAAATTAAAAATTAAAATATAATTACAACATTTTGTGTAAACATGGCAATGCATCTCACAATGGACCAAGTTTATTTAAAAACAAGAAATGCCTTTAAAAAGACAACGCCATGGATGAAGATCACATTTCATCATTTTGCATTGACAAGTACTTGGAATGCGAGTAATTTTGTGTGTGTAGCTGTAGCACAACCAACCGGCCGGGAAATATCGCTACCACCAATGACATATAGTAGGTAATTCTCAAGAAGTTTCATGTTGAAAGCTAGATCTACACTAATTCATACTTATAACAAAGGGATCAATGGAAATTACATCCACCGAGTTTCGCAACAATCTACGCCCTTAAGAATGTTTGCTGCCTGAGGGTGATCATAAACAATTCATGAAAATCCAAATATATATGAAGTACTTAGATGTAGGCATGTTCATATTCTGGGACATGTATACATGTATGTACATATTATTATGAAGAGTGTAGATACAAAACGTGATATATGCCATTTTCAAACTGTTTGTGTTAAAATTAAAAGATCACCAACATATATCTTCCCTCATGCTAGCTTTATTGAAATTGACACCCTACTTCAAATAAATCCAACATTTATTTTTGAAACTATGATTTAAAAAACAGCACATAAAAAATATGTTCTTTATATTTGACAAGTTATAAATTTGCCTTTAGGCAACAAAAAAAGCCCCCTGTTCTACGGGCGGACGGACCTTTCAAATAGAATCGGTTGATCAGGCGTGGTTTTTTTTTCCTGGAGGCTAAAATTACCCGAAAATTTCAAAAATCTGGCAAATCTTGAAAAAATCTTAAGATTTTTTGCAGACATATTTTCTAAACATTTTCAGCCAAAATTAATAAATTTTGGCCCCAAAATGGCTGATTTTACATCATTTTGCAAAATTTTAAAAAAATTGGGGGGGGGGTCAATTGGGCTGTAGAACAGGGGTTTTTTCATCTCAAATTGAGAAGAATTATTTCTTCTTGCATGTGAACTCTTCCTAATCATGTACAGCTTAAAATGTGATACTTGAGAGCATCATCTAAACTATGCATGTTCAATTTTCCTTTCCACATGACAATTTAGTAAGCCAAGATGAACAGGTCATATTATTCAATGTGTATTTAATTGATTTGAGTAAATATAAACCCCCATATGTCACTCAAAACTTGTTTACTACCTGCGGTCATAGTCCGCCAGTTCAAATAGCCAGCATTTCCATGCCATATATTACCATGACAGTATTTAGAAGAGAGCAATTTCACACCAATCATGCCAATGGGACTTGGTAAATATCAACTCCTCAGTTCTTTTTTTCCCTATCTCATATATGGACTATGGAGTGATGATGGTCATTGCCTAGTAATAAAGGGACATTAAGGGCCGGTTTCTCGAAGCATGGCTAATGGCAGGTCAGGCTTCCTAAGCCATCAGGTTTAAGCCCAATTAATCCCATACAAGAGCTTACAATTTCACATCACATATCACCTAGAATGATAAATCAATAAAATATATCCATATTGGTAGGGCTAGCCTACTGGCTTAGGAAGCCTAACCACTAGCCAAGCTTTGAGAAATCGGACCTAAGAGATTTTGAAATTTTAGCACAAAATTTGTTTTATGGTGACCCAATATGACATTAATACATTATATTAGACTTTTGATGTTTTATGGTGAGCTGGAAAGGGTGGCTGGGAGCATACATTATGCACTTTGGGACTGAGTGGCTACACTATTGTGCCTGAAATAAGCTGATAACAAGATATCATACTAGATACAATTTAAACCTCTGCTTATATCTTTCAAACAAGAGGTTGAACCATTCTAACCAACAACAAACAACAAAACATGAAAAATACTTAAAATGTTGGCATTGTAGAGCACAAAATAGGCAACTTAAAAAATCATTAACAGAATAAATATGTTGCATCAAAATTTACAACATTCTTTATCCAAAATACACTTAAATGAAAACAAACTACTTTGTACTTTTTTTTTGGAGTACAAATGTATGATTGACTACATAGTAATGTTTAAAAAAATGCAAACTCTCATCAACCACCATCATCTAAACTATGTGTGTTCAATTTTCCTTTCCACATGACAATTTACTAGGCCTGGCATTTTCGGGTAATTTTGTACCCGGGTACCCGGCGCATTTTTCGGGCGGGTAACCGGGTACCCGAAATTGCTAAAAAAAAAATTAAAAAATTTTTTTTTTTTTTTTTTTACCTAAATGCTAGGATCATTCATGGTTGACCTAAAAAAAAAAAAAAAAATTCAAGATGTTTTGTATTTTTAAAATGAAAATTGATACTTTGTATTCATGTCATACTCTATTAATGATTTCAAAATGCATTCAAATTCAATGCATTTTGAAATCATTAATAGACTTTTTTTTTTTTTGTGAATTTGGTACCGGGCAGGGTATTTCCTGCCCGGTAATGTAATCTCGGCGGGTACCCGCTAGCCCGCCGAAAATGCCAGCCTTACAATTTACCAAGCCAAGATGATCAGGTCATATTATTCAATGTGTATTTAATTGATTTGAGTAAATATAAACCCCCATATGTCACTCAAAACTTGTTTACTACCTGCAGTAAGGAAATAGTCCACCAGTTCAAATAGCCAACATTTCCATGCCCTATGTTGATGTGACATGCAATTTCACACCAATCATGCCAATGGCACTTGGTATATATCGACTCCAGAGTATCTCTTTTTCCCATCTCACTGTGGAGTGATGTTGGTAATTGCCCCTTAAAGGGACATTCAGAGATTTTAAAATTTTAGCACAAAATTGTTTAATGGTGACACTATAGACCACTTGACATCATTGTTTATCAACAAAGGCGAGGGACTCGTCTATCGATATGCTCGAACGAACCGCTACACTGTTCAATTGCTTTCTTGTACTATATGAAATGTGGTGAGGATTTAAAATCCTGAGCAAACTACGATGAGTACGCACACTGCAGGGCAAAGAACAATGGAAATTGCCATAATTCGCGCGCATACTGCCGGGCAATGACGTCACATGTCAAGTGGGTTATAGTTTTTAACTGAAAGCGCCCAAATTTGGTACAATTCAATTCACTTAGTCATACATCTAAAAGCATGAGAGTTTCCACAAATGAAGTAAATGGTGCAAACTGCAAAGTTTATTTTAAGATGACGTGGACTCGGAAGCATTTTGAGATATATATAAAACTCTCAAATTATAAGAGGTCTAACCAACAAGAAACAAAAAAATACCCCAAACATGAAAAGTACTTTTAAGTACATGCTTACATGTACATTTAAAAAAATGTACATAGGCATGTATCCCGGGGCATATATATGTACAGCATAGAATGGGCCACTTAAAACCTCATTAACAAATATGTTGCATCAAAAGGAGAAACTTACAACATTCATTACACAACTACTTATCACTTTGTGGAGTATGAAAGTTTACAAAAGAGCAAACTATCACCAACCACCATCATGCACATTCAATTTTCATTTCCACATGACAATTTACCAAACCAAGTCATATTATTCAATGCATATTTGTGTTGATTTGAGTAAATATAAAGTAACCCACATATACTCAAGAACTGTATGTTGAAGACAGTTCAAAGCCAATTCTCATGATGAGAGAAATACATTTTTTTTAAACCAGATTTCACCAACTTTGACATTTT
Organism: Amphiura filiformis; assembly: GCF_039555335.1. Lineage (NCBI taxonomy): Eukaryota > Metazoa > Echinodermata > Ophiuroidea > Amphilepidida > Amphiuridae > Amphiura > Amphiura filiformis. The sequence continues at coordinate 67,171,342 of NC_092636.1, read as the reverse complement.
ATCTATGCATTTTGTACATGTAAGAGGCCATGTTGGATTTATGCAACTTCTGATGATTTTTTGGCACCTTTTATGAGCAAAATAGGTCAAGTACCATTATTGAGGCTTATTGACCACAACCAAATTTATTTAAGACAGTCGGGGTGGGGCTGTGATCATACATTTTGTATCAGGGTAGAACTAGCTCTAGTTCCTCGGCTGGGATTGAGGCGTAGCGCCGAGATGTGCAGCGAGGCACGTAGCGCCGAGAAGTGAGGCGCGCAGCACCGAGGTGGATTTTGTAATGTCAGAGAGGGGTTGTCATGGTCCCATAGTATAGGACTGGTGGATTTTGTAATGTCAGAGAGGGGTTGTCATGGTCCCATACAGGCACTGAACAAGTGCTATATCAGGGGACTGGTTGGCTTCAATGTGCCCAAAATATGCTGATCACAAGATACTTGATCACATTATTATTATTATTATTATTTATTCTTTCTTTATTGAGGGTAATACTGCTTCAGTGACAAGCACTGCTTTTCAAGCAGGCCCTCATTGTATACATGTTATAGCAACAAAATATATTACGATATACAATATTTACAAAAATAGCATACATAATATACTAGTATTACAAATAAGTATAATGGTATCATCAAATACAAGAAAATTATAAATACCATGATTCAAAATACAGAAATACAATAATCATATTTATACAAAAAATAAGCAAGCAAATGAACAAAATGTAGATAAAGACAGGCCTAAATTTCTTTAATTTTTGACTGAAATTGGCCTAAAGTCATATTTTCCATCTGCGCTCTTACTGTCGGTGGCAAAGAATTCCATGCATAGGCTGCCCTGACGTGAAAAGTACGTTGACCTGAATTTGATTTAAATTTTGGAACAATCAATGTATTAGAAGTATGATTTCTAGTTATATGATTATGGTTATCATGAACAAAATCAAATTGAGAAGATAAGTATGATGGATATTCATTCTTTAAACATTTGAAAACAGTCATTAATAGAGTATTAAGAATCAAACATCTGCCTACATAGGCATAGATCCCGGGGGATGGGGGGAATAAATCCCCCCAATATTTTGCCAGGAGGGATGGTCCATACAATCATCCCCCAATGTTGATGCCTGTATGTGGGTTTCTGACCAAATTAACCTCATATTTGGCCAGTTTAGCCCCAAAAGTGCCAATTTTTTTGCGCTTTGCGCGAATATATTCCTCTTTTGCACTATATTTCATCATTTTAGCTTCAATATGGCAAAAAATTTTTCACGCGCGAACCAAAATCTATTTTGGTTACAAAAAGGTGCTGGATTCGATACTTCAAGATTCCCCCCCCCCTAATGCCAAAAAGAAATCTATGCCACTGTCTGCCTATATCTCTTAAATAAGAGGTTCAACCATTCTAACCAACAATAAAGACATTGTTTCAAATATAATTCACTCCGGTATAATGCATAGTTTGTGAATAAATTTCTCATTTTAATATTTGAGTTTGTTTGAGCTCTTATTTGATATTCAGTGCATGCCTAAAAGGTTTTCTTCCACTTCATGCCATAAAATAGCTGGAGCATAAAAATTCCAATTAATGCACATTTTATTACAGTAACCATGAAGACGCAGCAAGTCAGGGACTCCACAGCTGATCATGCAAAGAGAAAATGATCAAAATTTCTTTTTTTGCCATAGCTACTCCCATTTTACATAAATCTAAGTCCTGAGCATTATGAAGCTTGCATGCTTGCTTATCATAAACTAAGGTGATAGCGTGGAGTTTAAAGGGATCTATATACTCAAAATCCATCCAACTTATTAGTATTTTGATGGATTAGAGCCTATACTTTAAAATACATGACTGTCCTTACTACTAAATTCAACAAACTGTTTTCGTCATGTTTATTATATTCTTTAAATGAAATTCATAACCTCATGAATAATAATATACATGATGTGAAATCCAATCACAGATAATAACTTTTAAATACACAGACGCAAATGCAGGTTATTGAAAAAGAATAATGACTGTGGATGCGTTGCGGGATGTATTATGCATTCAAAGAATTCGGACGCTGACCGCCGTATTTGGACATCGCATGATTGCGCGCTAGTGTGATTAGTCACTAGCGGTATTTCCTTACTTGGCTATTCAACTTTTACAGGGAAAACAAAAGATACAGTTAAAATTGTATTTTGTTTTCAAATTTAAAAGATGAAAATGTGACGTAAATGGAATTTGAATTAAGTGAAAAGTGGCGGTTTTGAATGAGGTTTAAAATGACTTTGCATCAGTTATTTTCTTGTATTGTGAAATATTTAAACATTGTGCGTTGGACCTCGGAATATCCCCTCGGGCTGCGCCCCTAGGGATATTCCTCAGTTCCAAAGCACAATGTTTTGACATTTCACAATTCCCTCAAAACAACTGATGCGCAGTCATTAACCTTCAATTAAGCACCCCAAATAAATGGAAAGTGTGCCATGTATTCCGTTATGCATGGCGTATTCGGGGGAGTAATGCAACAAAATTTTATTGCGAACATTTTTCGGGGCCCCCCTTTACAGACCTCAAAAATTTCAGGGCCCCCCTTTTTGACATGAAAATTATGGGTCAACCCCATAGAAAAGCATATAAACTCAATTTTCCAGGAAAATTTGTGGTCATTTTTTTCAGGGCCCCCCCTTAGGAGGGTAAAAAATTTTCAGGTCACCCCTTTTTGCATCAGGTCCCCCCTTACAAGTGTTTGTAAAAGGTCCCTAAGGTCTGGCTTTCATTAACTGTTGTTTTCATTTAAGGATGTCAAAATTGAAATCTATTTTGCTGGCAAAATTACTTTAAATGGGGCAGTATTATGCAGCTACTACCTCCATGTGCAGAGTAGCATAAATGCCTGACCTTGGAAGACCATCCAGATGGTTTGTTCATAAGGCTATGCATAATGCATTTAAAGTTAGTTGGTACAAGGGCTTTTAAAAGCTTTGTACACTTGGTACACTTAGCAAAATGGATAACAGAGACTCTACAGACCCACTGTGCTTTAGACCTATATTGATGCATGCATGTACCGTATTCGTTCCAATAAGCGCCTATACCCCAATAACCACCCAACCAGGGTATTTTCAATTTACCATTAATATTGAAGTGACTGATAGACGTTGATACAGTGAAATAGCTTGAGGATTTGAAGTCCTGTGTAAACTTGCAATACATTTACTGTATCAGAAAAGCTAATAACATATTGGTCTAGATAACAAACGGCCCTTAAATTCGGTAAACCAGGTAAAAATAAGCGCCCACCCAAAATTATTTTGTAAAGCACCCTGGCGCTTATTGGAATGAATACAGTACATACTCAGGATTCAGGTAAAACTGTTCTGTATCTTGCAGAATTTGTATTATTCATCTTTCTTTAGTTGCTATAATTTGTTTGCGCAAAACATACGCTTAGTATGCTACGTGGACGCAACAGGTATGTTCGAGCTTGGTCAAAAATTACTTACCTGTACATCAGTAATTATTCAAAAAGTGTCTAAAAATCACATATATCGATGTGGCCTGACCATGTGTGGAATAGTGTACAGTACTTTGGGATTAACAGATCACTGAATGTCCCTTTAATCTAAGTCCAAATTTTCTCATCCTTTTAAATGCACATTGTGTTAAATCTTACCTTGAATTGTTTCAAAGGTTGTCAATCAAAACATGATCTTGACATTTAAAAGGGTATCAAAACAGTACAGATAATGCTCATTATTTTGTAAACATACACAAGGTATCTATGTCAACCAGATAACTACTATAGTACTATATTTGTGAAAATGTTTTGCTAAACATCAATATTCACACTTTTTATGCTCAAGGGTAACACAGCTACCACAAAAATAAAAATGTGTGAATATGTCTTTTATCTCATAGTAGTACATGATGATGTAGGTCTAGCTCAAATTGTGAATTTAAGAACAAGTGTAGTAGTTCAACATCTGCAATGGGTAATAGCCTACACACCAGAATTTGACAGTAGGGCCTATTCACTATTCAGTATTCTGATAATAAAGCTGCAATCAATTTGGAGGTATAATAAAGTTGTAATACATAGTATTACAGCACAATGCACTTTCTAAGTTTACGTAACATTATTACATTACAGTAAATAAACAAAATAGAGGATGGTGTGAGATTTTGATAAAATATCAATGCAAGGCAAATATTTTTCTCACTGACCCTGTCCAATATAAAATAAACAATTATTTATTAATTTTTATTTTTTGAGACAATTTGTATCTAAAGTGGGTTAACCCCAAACATTATTCTATCTAGGGCCTTTCAATCATTTCTGGCTCTCATCTCATCCTTAACCAGGATTGAAATACTGGCCTCATATTGGGATGTGGGGTCAAAGCCATTACCTAAGGTGGATATAGCTGTGATGAAATCAGCCCATCCCCCTTTAACGATGAAATTACTATTACAGAATGTACATGTAGCAGGGCCTGTGCTCTGTGGAACAATGGTGTGTGTAATGCGATCAGACGAAATCAAAGTGCATTTTTAATCGCCTTCCATTCAGCATATTTTTGCTGACAATTTCATCACAATACCTACAGTCATTAGTGTGGCTCAGAATAATAAAATAGGCCTACTTGTGACAAACAACTGATTATTAAAGTTTGATCACATCAAATATATGACAGAACAACAACAACAACAACAACAAATTCCCACCGGATCAATGAATGTCCAGGTTGATATCACCATGTTAAAGTTCAGCTTCTTTAGCCATGTTCAGACGAGCACAAACCTAGAGCCAGTGTCCATCCAAATCAGGACACACACAAAAAGCATACCTAAAGTGGACACACAACAAGTTCAACAACCGAGGTCCAGGGGTAGCGCTAGGTTGCTTTTTGGGGTCCCGGACCCACCAAAATAGAGTTCGGACCCCCTGTTTTTAAATTTTCTGCAAGTTCAGGGTTCCCTGCAGACCCCCAGTTTTTCAATCTAGCGCTATTGCAGACATACTATTTATGCTGCATTTGTGCAACTCGGACTCCCTACTTTTTAATTTTCTGCAAGTTCGAGGGTCCCTGCGGACACTGGAGTGTTTAGTTCTAGCGCTACCCCTGCCGAGGTCCTCGCCAAAGATAAATAACTATAATTCAGAAGCTCGCAAATAACATAAAAATATGTATCGTGCTGCATGTCCACGCTTGAGGGGTATAGGCAAGATCGCAGTTAAATATCAATAATGGGTTGCGTGTATTTCGGATTAGGTCCACAATATGGCAATTAAAACGGATGTGTGTACTCGGTTGGATCTATAGGATAAAGTTAGGTCCTCATTGAGGTCACTATTTCCTGTCTATCATGTGAGTAGGGGTGGTTTTGGCAGCTGAAACCAGGGCTCAAAATACATATGTATGGGCTAAGGGCAAAAATATTTGTCAATGGTAATAAATACATATATTTGCAAGGGTTACTCTAATAGAATCTATTCAAAATAACAATCAAACCTCTATGTTTCCTTAGACCTCAAGTGTCATACATACATCCAGTCCAGTCGTCGGTCAAGTTAACTTTGATATTCTGAGTTTCAGTGTGAACACCATTTATTATCACGTGCTTATTTTCAAGTAATCACTCATTTCCTTACCTGTCTCCTATTTACAAGGATATTGATGATAGTGACCTGAGAGTGATTGGCAGTACAGTTACAATGTACCTGCCAAATGTCATAGAAACAATTCCCAATATATATCCCAAAATTAAAGTCATCTTATTAAAAAATCCCAATTCCCCAATAGATCTATAATAATATTATTAGTTTTGAAACAAGAAAGATAAATTATACATCAATTGGGAATTATGAAACAGATTGACCTAGTTTGTAACTAAAATGTGTTTATAGCTGAAATTATCATTCTTTATCTAGCGTTGGTGTGTCAAGCCAATCAATCAATAAGTTCAATAAACCATCGCTTTTCCAAAAAATAAGTCACTTTTGACAGTTGAAAATATTTCTCAACCCCTTTGGGAGAGATGTTGCTTGTTACATAACTGCACTGACCAATTCATTGCTATCATCATAGACCATTTAAAACATGGTCTATGCTATCATTAATCGAGTGGATCTATTATTTTGCTCATTTTGTCAAGTCTATAATTAATAATCAACATCAATGGATGTCCTAAACATGTGGTTATTTTAATTTTAAATCAGTTTTCAAATCTGTTGTCTGCCATCGTAGTGTGATTATATTTTGATCAACCTTTAAGCACAATTTGCAAAAATATTAGGTTTTTGTTACTGCATGTATCAACTTGGCACACTTAGCGTAGGTGGCAAGTGCCGCACCCAACTGCATACATGTCTTTCTATCAATTAATCCACAATTGTTATTAGTTTAAACAAAGTATGTATTTAATGCAAAAGCAATTGAGCGTTTCATCAAATGTTACAATCACTAAGCAAATAAGTGTAAATTCAACCTAAGTAACACACACTCAAACATTTTTAAAATATTGATGTCAGCCTGTTTAAATACGGTTTTAATTCATTTACTTTCCCAGGTTAGTTTCTATTGCATATATATTGAAATATTTCCGATTCTCCTTCTAATGTAAAAGTGGACATTTTTGCATTATTATTTTTTTGTGATTTGTCAATTTTGAACTGTTTCCCTTGTTTTTAAATTTGTGATTCTAAGTTTCAGGTTGATATATGTATACACAAAAGGATACATGTATTTGCGCGTTATTATTTTCGCGATAGCAGCTAAGAACATGAAAGGCACGAAAATAAATGTAGCAGGAAAATTTCAACTTTTACAGTAATTCTTAGCATTTTGTTACCAAATTGTTTTTTTCCCTCAAATGATTTGGCAACTTGTCAATGCCTTTATTACCGATCACTTTAAACTGTCAATGTCAATTATGTACAAGCTGTCACTGCTAAGGAGCTGTAACTAGGTGAGTTAAAAAAAGGCGAGTTAAAGAAAAGCGAAGTTAAAAGGCGAGTTACCCCCACAGAGATTAGGTTTTTGTCAATTACCCCCACGATGTAAGCTAAAAGGCGAAGTTACGACAAAGCCATCAAGTCCCAGCGGCGCGTTACGACAACACCAACAAGTCCCACAAGTGAGTTACGACAACACCATCAAGTCCTGCAAGCGAGTTACAGCAATGCCGTCAAGTGAGTTACAGTATATTTTAGAATATTATAAATCGTAACTCGCCACTGAGACTTGCTGTAAAAATTTTAACTCGCTTAAATGGGACTTGTCGTAACTCGCCGGCAGGACTTGCTGTAAATCTTAACTCGCTGGCGGGACTTGTTGTAAAAATTTTAACTCGCTGGCGGGACTTGAAGTAAAAATCTTAACTCGCCGGTGGGACTTGCCGTAAAATTTTAACTCGCCGGCGGGACTTGTTGTATTCTCAGTAGGGGTCATTCTTTAATCTCTGCAGGGGGTAACTCGCCATTCTAACTCGCTTTCATCTAACTCTCCCATTTTTAACTCGCCATTTACCTGTCCCCACTGCTACTTATTTCATTCCCATATTATTTCCCTAAAGCTGAATTTATACTCCATTGCTGAGAGACAAGCGATTAGAATTTGACCAATGAGGCAGTGCACTTTTCACAACGCAACAAAAAGCACTCCACCTCATTGGCTAAAAAACAATCGCTATCTCGCAGTGATGTAGTATAAATTCAGCTTTAATACAGTACTAAAAGTAACATTTTAATAATACCACTTCCATTCATAATCACTAGCACCATTACTATACTGATAAATATTAGGATTTGGTGTCTCAATATCTGTGCACCAAAAACAGGTTTCTAATATATGATTTCAGCACTTCAAAGTGCACAATTGGACCAATTTGTGAGATTTTCAGCATTTTATGGTAAATTTAGGCTTAAAATCTGCTTTTTGACATGCTTTTTTGGAACATGACAATGTGACAAACATTAAGGACATCAAGTGATGCTGATACTTATTGTTTTGATTGAATTAATTCATTTCTAAAAGTTGATTATCAAGAAAAGTCAATCAATTTATAGCAAAATAATAAATCTGTTGAGTATGTGATGATTTGTCTACAGGTGCAGTTCATGTGACAAGCAACATTATGAGGGAGTTCAACTTTTTCAACTCGCAAAAACAGTACAGTAACAGTAAGTGCTAGGCATCAATCAATTGCAAAAGCGGCTGAGTATAAATATAGCTTCAAGGTAAAAATTGATGTTTTTAACAAAGTTTTGAAAATTTTTCCTTTTCAGTGCAGTTTTAGTAAAATCATTATTTTATAGAACAAAATTCAACATTTGTGATTGATTTCTATACAAAATACCGAAAATCAGTAGGTACTGTATCGCATACATGGAGTCGAAAGCTTTGCTTTGTTTTTTCCAAAGTTTTTAATTTCAGAACCCCACATTATAATGCCAAGAAAAATATTTTTGAAACATTTGGTTTTATTTTTAATGCAAGTAGCTCTTTAAAACTGAGAATAAACTGATAAAATGGTTCAGGACTGTAATAATCATGAAAAAATTTTAATGTACAATTTAAATATCTCACTTTGCAGTTTATATTAAAATGAAAATTTTGTGTAAAAATATTTGGTTTAAATTAAAATGACAGCAGTAACACAACAAAAACTGCACAACACAATGGCTGTTCAATTTAACTTCTACAGTGCTATTTCTGATTATGCATACAAAACAGTCTCTCTCTCTATAATAATAAAGTGAGAAATATTGCAATTTTTGTTTAATAAACCATTTATTTGCCTCAACACGCACAAGAATCAAACTACATGTAGATGGGATTTTATTGCGGTACGACTACAATATATCTTATGAAAGATGCTTCTTACATGTACACCGACCATGCTTTTAATAAGTACCTGCATGTATCATGGCATGTAACCATTATTAGGTGTCAGTGGAAGCATCCTGGAGAAACATTCATTGCATGATTTAGGTCAAGATCTGTTTGATGCAGTTGTTTTGATTGTGAATATACCATGAATGTGATGAATTGATAATTTTAAGTTGAAACAAGATACATTCATTTCTCTCGCCATCTTTTTCAATAAATTAAATGTTATTGTAAAAATCATAAATAACCCTCCCAAGAAAAAGCAGATTAGATTTAAAACAGAAATATCACAGGAAAACAAAAAATATTGCTAGTATAATGAAACCATTGTTTTATATTTTGTTTTTTGTTTGTTAGCTTGCTTGTTGTTGTTTTTTATTTATTTATTTATTTTATTTTTTTAAATATTATTATTTATTGACAGCTTAAAATACTGTGTTTTAAATAAAAGTGTTAGTATCACAATAACTTACTATCACATACATGTCTACAGAATCTAAATTATTTTTATAAGGGGCATTTCCAGATGAAGAACGATTTGAGAAATTGCAAAACAAACGACAAGTCCCCATGCATTGTGGGGCCCGTCATAGCTTACACATGTCCTACATATATTTCCATTAGAAAGTGGTATATAAAAATATTATAAAAAATGGTAAAATCACTAAACAAAGAGTGTTTTTCCCCTGAAAATATCGCAAATGATGCAAAAGGGGGTGTTCAAAGTTTGCAAATGTGCATGCCGACCCGCGCAGATACGATATACGGAGTAGAGTGACCGGGCTGTTGACTGCATGAAAAGTTTAAATGACATTTGACCTTCTTATGACCCGGGAATTATAAAGTACAGTATCTGAACTTGTCCATGTTTGCAGTCGCCCTTGACAGCAAAATTATGCAATGTATCCAGCAATCTTTTGATTAATAGTGTGCGACTGTTTCCATTCAGCATGCAATTTGTATGTGGCAATTATGTGTGCGCAGACTGCGCACTAAGCACCTTAGAGGCAAATACCTTTGTAATGCTCAAGTTTAAAATATTATTGTTAATTTCATGGTTTGCCGATAAGTGCCGGAGGTACCCATTTCAGTTTCCCTCCATGTGTAACAATTACATCCATGGTAATATCATGGCAGATGGAGTTATACTTTAAGGTTAAATGCAATTGATTTTCAAGGCTTGATTCCAGAGGGGCGTAAGTTAATAATGGAAACAGCCATGCAGAAAAGAATGAACTCACGCGTACAATAGTGTATCAATCTGAACTACTACGGGACGGGGCCACGGACAAACCGCGGCTCGTGTGTTGCAGGGATAGGGAAGGGGCGACCATGATAGGACCATATGGGCTGATGGGGGGTGATTGTGGGCAGCCGTTTTCGGCAATTTTCCTTTGGATTTTCTAAATTTTCTATTTTTTAAATTATCCTGGGTGATATAGGTCGTGAAATAAATCAATGCTTCTATAGGCTATAATAGGCCTAGTATGCCTATTTATACCCTGATTATGCAATATATAGGCCTACAACAATAACTACAACAACAGTAACAAAACCAACAACCAATATTTTGTTAATCTAATTTGTGAAAATATATTCATAGGCCGCGCCTATTAGACTAGTATAGCCTAAAAATTCCTGAATTATATAATGAAAAAAAAAGCGGGCAAAAACAATCAATCGCTGCAGTCAGAAAGAAAGAAACGAACAAGAAAAAAGAAAAAAGTGAGAGAAAAATAAAATAAAATAGATGGAATGGACCACATAGGGACTCGAACACGTACCAAAGTTTTCCAGCTCAAAACTATAGTATTAATATAGTCGAACGTGAGTCCAGCGCGCTAACCGATTGAGCTACTGAGTGACCTGTGAAATCGATTGATCTCAAACTGATTATTATGTAATAGTGCATACCAGGCTCTTATGATAAACAATCTCATCACCGCTGTAAATGTCGGAGGTATCGATGGCGAAAAACCTCGATTTTTGCAAAAGTAGCTTAAATTTGGAGTGAAATTCAAATGGTAAAGGAATCGACATACTTTTGAGAAATAATGTAGGCAGTTAGAAATCAAAATTAACGTTCCCCAATCCAGATATCGATAATGTAACATAACAGTGTTTTGTGGTACAAGATTCTCAAAAATTGTTCCCAAAAACGGGCTAATAAAAATTAATCGGTACTGTATTTGGTTCTTCCCCATGGCAACATTATTTCTTTGGTCGATTTGTAGTACAATACAAAAAAAGGAGAAAACAATCACTCGGCGTGATTTTATACGGAGCGAATATTTGAAAAAAACTGCATGGAGCGTGTTTTTGATCTTGTGAACATGGTGCGTAAAAATGATTTAAACGAAGGATTTTTAAACGGATTCTAAAAATTTGTATAAACACACAAAAATAATGTTTTACATCCATGCACCAACATTTGACTCACTGCGATATTTGATTGCTGAGAAAACGCGGTTTTAGAGAACAACTTTATACGTCTTTTATCGTTTTTTATCGTTTCTTCGTGTAACCTTAAGTATGGACTAAAGTTTAATCTCTTCAGTGGATTCACACACTGTATAAAATATTGTATTTAAATAGGCCTATAACTACATGTAACTAATTAATGCATTATGTGTAGCTTCAATTATCAGGGCAAGATCCAGAGTATTTTATAATTGGTTCTTCGGGCCAATGTCCCCAAGTTTATTTTGTGTAAGGCCTACTCAAATGAATTCTTTGATTGCATTGATCGGAAGTGTATATGTACACACCACTTCTATACCAATTACTAATTTGTTGACTTGAAACAACCTTTGAGTGAAGATAATTTTACTGGACTGTGCCAGGTAAGTATACCACCAAATCATTATCATTGATCTTGGACATGTTAGAGGTCAGTGTTTCTTATCCATGGCAAGAATTATTTCCTGGTTTTGTAAAGTTTTAAATTCTATTTATTTAGTATTGACTATGTTCCTACATTATTCATCAGGCTTTGCCGTTTAAAATTTACAGCTGGGAGCTTTTAATCGCTCTCCTTAAGTGCTACAGGAGAGCACTAGAAGAGTATTTTTACTGTACTGTATGACTGTATACATGTATATGTGGTTATTATTGTTACACCCCAAACTAAGCAAGCAATAAAAGCTCTCCTCAGCTTTATTTGAGAGGAGTGATGGGGAGCAATCGCTCTAGCTCTCCTCAATCGGCAACGCCTGATTCATACATTTGCACCATTATAATCTCTGGTTCTATGATGGTTGGACCTATTCAAACTGCTGTCCAGCAATTTCACTGTAAAAGTGGAGATTTTTGTAGTACATTATTTTTTGCACTTTTTACACTCACAGCAGCTACTGCAGAAATAAAAACACAAATATATGTTCTTTTATAATGTATTTGTCTACATGTAAGAAAATGCACAATGAATCTAAAAACAAGTGTTCAAAATTGGCAAACCACAAAAATTTACAAATAACCACTATGTACAGTAATTGAATCAGATTAATCATTTATAATACCATATTTACTCTGATATTTATTGAGCTGATAGGACTCCATAAGTTAGAAAAATCTAAATAAACAAATGAAACCAATCCATCTTGATACAAGCTTCATGTTCTGTGTCCCTCTATAGGAGGCCAAACTGTGCCCAGAAACCATGGCCAGATCTAATTTTATATCATGAATACTGGATACATGTGCAATATCCTGATCATTTTAAAAATGCTGAATTTATCGCTCTAGACTACAGGTATGTAAAATCAATAATTGTTTATTGACCTTATTCCATACTAACAAGTCTTGAGCATTACACAGCTATATGGTTTTCAAAATGAATAAACTGGCTGTCCTTATGACTGGCATGTGCTTACAAACTGATGCATAATTGCTGTATAAATGAGTCTATTTCTAATCTAATTTGCCTGCACTTGTGCCTGAAATGCATACATGTGCATCTGCATTCTAGAAATTGCATTTCAATGAGCACTATAGCTTCCTTACTGTTATGTTACATTGTATACTGGGTTTAAACACATTGCAAGTTTGCATTGCGTTGTTGGTCAGCATGTCTTTCAGCCAGAGCAAAATGTAGATGTTGCCATGTACTCATCAACTGCTCTGGTTCCAGAAGTGGGTAAGTGCAATAGCTGCCATGTGTATATGGGCACAATATATACTGTGTGTAAATTGCCAAATGTTCATGGCAGCTTTTACACTTGCCCACTTCTAGCACTGAGCATTCAACATGTTGGATAGCGAATAAAACATTAAGGGCTGGGGTATGAACGTTTGGACAGTATTTATTGTGGGACATTAGAGCACATCAGACATATCGAATTACATTCTGAATACGAAGAATGTCATTCTGATATCAAATAATTTTGATTTTTGAAATTCGCAATGTAATACACATTTTATGGCAAATCATTAAAATTGATATTTTGATATTTAACAGTACTTGAAGTAAACTTTATAAATCTGATGATTTATACTTTAAGTGTATGTAGATGGGATGAAAAGCCGACGATCAATTGAAAATTTTGAGCTTTAGTATTGAAGATATGGATTTTTTTTCCCAAAACACCAAAAAAATTGGTCTTTTTGGGAAAAAAATCCATATCTTTAATATGAAAGGTCAAAATTTTCAATTGACCGTCGGCTTTTCCTCCCTGCTACATACACTTTAAGAATATATCATTAGATTTATATAATTTACTTCGAGGACTGTTATATATCGAAAATTTGAAAAAGATCAAATTTTTATAATTTGTCATAAAATTTGTATATATTGTGATTTTCAAAAATTAAAATTATTTGATATCAGAAAGACATGCTTCAGATTCAGAATGCAATTCGATAGGTCTGAGGTGCTCTCATGTCCCACAAAAAATACTATCGAAACGCAATAAACGCTCATTTTAGATCCCTTAAGTACCAAAACTCATATCTCAAATCAGGGATGGGAAAGTGGGGAAAACCTTTTTAGTAACATTCTCCATTTGAAGGCAAAGCTCTCCAAAATACAAACAAATCTGTAAAGATGGGGTGTTTATAGTTTCCGTCCAAGAGAAACATTCACAACAGCATGGTAACACTGAGGTCATTTAGTATGTAAAATTAAAAATGTCAAATAAAAACATAAAATTTACATTTCCCACAATTTGTCAAGTTTTTTGGTTTTTTTGGGTGCATTGTGGGTCAAAGTAACCCCTAGCAGCAGGGCCGTAGCAAGGTTGAAAAATGTGGGGCGGCCATCACAAATGTGGGGCGGCCAAATTACAAATATATGCCCAAATTGAAATAAAGATAAAGAAAAACATAACAAATTTCTCAAAAAGAGGGCGGCCATGGCATCCCCGGTCGCCCCGCTTGCTACGGCCCTGCCTAGCAGTACCCCTCTCCAGGAAATAAGTCTTGCATTGTTGGGTTGTAATAAGCTACTTTGCTATAAGGTAACAACAATGTTGTTTAAAAATAAAGCTGGGGAAACAAAGTAGGGTCTGCACTCTGCATCTGACTTTATAGTTTCTCACTGGCCCTCCTAGCCAGTGAAATTGTAAAGCTACTGGCCCAGATTTCTAATTTTCTAATATTTCCTACATGTAAACTTGCCATTTCCTCTTTGAGTGACAACCAAGTCAAATTATTATTGTTGGCAAATTTATGTACTCGTCTGCAAATTGCAATGTGTCATATAAATATGTGTGTTCCTGGTTGCAGGAGACGTTGAATTGCAATATCATTCCCACTTGCAGATTTGCGCAGCGAGTGAAAGAAAATTCGGGTCAACAATTTAACAATTTCGTTAAATGCCGCCCTCCATGTCTTCTGGAGCATGCCTGGATGATGATTTGATCTAATGACCTTCCATGCAAGCACCCTATTGGTTAGTCCAAATAATCAGTCCCTGAATAAAATATTCATTTGCTGACATGATCTGTTCTGAACTGTTTCCACTGGATATCTTGATGGCAAACTGGACAATAGAAGCACATGGTCCAACTTCACAGAGGTCTTTTTAATCCCTATTCATGTTGTGTGAATCACTTGTGGACCATCCTGATGATACTTGAGTGTTTGGACAACCGGAACAGTTTTGACAGGTCTTTTGTCTACCTATCTGTTTGTAAACAGACAAGGATGTCAAAATTGTCATCCTCCCTGAATAGGCAAGTAACAAGGGTTGTACACCCACTTGGTATTTCTGTATTTCTGGTATTGGAGAAAATTACATTGCAAACCAGGAAGTGAACCGGTAGCCTATGAACCTAAGTTCATAGTTTCATCATTTGATTTTGGTGCGAATTTTAAGCTTGCGGTACGGTAGGCTACATGTACACTATAAACGATTTTCCAGGAATTATTGTAATAAAAATGATCTCTAAATAAGCTTAAATAAATGGCCCCTTTTTGAAAATTTCAAGGCCCAGGGGCATTTATTAGAGAACATGTATGGTCCATGCTGTCAACTTTTTGGAATTGCTTGCCTTGGTGTGACAGTGAGACACTGTCGAACAGCAGCGTACAGTACTTATTTTTTCGACTACAATGTTCATTTTGACCCGTGATTATTTGAGCCACAGCACAGGGCTTGAGAATCTAAAAATTGTGTGTGGTGGGGGGGGGGGGAGACAACCACTTTATCATAATATGAAATATATGATGTGTGAGATTTTACTCATTTGACATTATTTTCATTTTGCAGTATATGCAGTTGCCAGCTAGTGCATGCCTGCATGGTATCATAGATTCATACCATGTTATGATCATCACTGACCATAAGCCTATTGAGTATTGTTGCAGCAGTAGCACATTTTTATTTCATGAATTTACTATGCCATGTCATGATGAATTCTGAGCTTTGCATTTATATATTGTACTTCCTAGTTCCTGCTTGGCCTTGGAAACAAGTAGCACGGACCACGGTACAAACTGTACTATACTTAGGCCTAGTAATTGTACAGTGCACTGTACAAACAATACCGGTACCAATAAAATAACCCAGCGATCACGGCGATATGTGCAATGTGTAGCAGTGCCGGCTTCATGGCTTGGTAAACACGGTGGTATCAATGAGCTTATTAAAAGTTATATGCAAGCATTATTGTATTTATTGATCATCTTGATCCACGTACAAAATGATGCACAGAAAAATAAAAGTAGTGTCAGCTGTACAAGCTGTCAAGAAGCTGATTTTATAGTACGGTCTGCACTGGTCTAGAAGAAATAAAATGTTATGTATGGGTCATCCCCACATTCCTCCACACATTTTGATACAAGGTCATTTATGATTTATAAACACTCACCTGAACAGCTTCTTCGGAGAGACTTTCCTGGGCCATATTCCGATTGTTCACAGAGAATTTTTCCCTGAAAAAAAGAAAACAGGGATGCAATCAGTCGCCCAATAGTTGAGGCCATCTTGTCAATACTCCGGTTTCACGCGTGTCTGTTACCAACCGGAGGAAAGTGAACTAAAGAGCAAGAGAAGAAAACTGCAGCAGAAGAACGTGTGCTGCCTCCATAATACATATCCATGCATACAAAACGTAAACACATTGACGTAATGACAGAATCGAATCGAGATCGCGGGCTCAATTTGAGTAGAGCTGGGTTGCCAGTTGTTCAACACAGCTTGGGAAAAACATGGAGCTTTAAAATATAAATTAGCTCCATGGGGGAAAATGATACGAAAATATTTTTATTTTGTTCTTTATTATCTTTTTTATTTAATAAATAATAATAATCTTTTATTCAGGGAAAAATTTCAAAAAATAATAGAGAACATTTTTCCCCATTTCCTTAGCTTTGTTTTCTTGCTTTGCTTTGCTTGCCTTTCATCTTTGATTTTACTTATAGCCTTTCGTTTTGCTTTGCTTTAGTCTAAAGTTTCGGCCTATAGCTTTGCTCTGTTAATCTTTGGTTTTGCCTTGCCTTGAATCTTGAATCAGAGGCAGAATCTGTTCTGCCTCTGCTTTTCTGCCATGTTGTCAAATTTGTAACCCTCGCGGCGTTCTCCGTTTCCATGACAACGGTCACACATTTAAGAAATGTTGTCATTTTTTACCCGAAAATGTCACATTTTCACTATGGGCCTAGCCTCTTGTAGTCCCGATAGGGATATCAAATTCACGCCTATAGTCTCTAAACGGTTATCAAATTTTCTGATTCCATGCCCGTATTTTATTTTCTGTAATTTTTGACCTTTTGACTTTCAAAATAATCTAGGCCTATTAAGCCTCCAGCCATCCAGCATACTTTCCTGTCGCTTGCCGCTGCTGCAAGCGGCAGGGCGTTTCAACCAATGACAAGCCTTGATTGTGTCCGTTTGTCTGCAATACGCGTGCGCCACTCCGCTCAGCGGCAAGCGGCAGGGTAGTATGAAACCAGCATTAGGCCTAGGCCTAGGCCTACTAGGCGGTTACCCGTTTGGCGGTTCTCGGCTGGGCACGATTACATGGCTGATTATGACGGTACCCACCAAGTTTCATGTCCATCTGACAATTTTCACCTGACAATTTTTACTTATTTGACCTCATATGACCCCTCACCCCTGGTGACCCCTAACTTACCTTCCCAAAATTTGGTTCGAAATGGTGCCCCACCAAGTAGTTTCATGCACATCCGACAGTTTTTACTAAATTGACCTCAGATGACCCCTGGTGACCCCGAAATGACCTTCAAAAAATTTGGCTCTAAATGTTGACTGTAGGCCTACCCACCAAGTTTTATGCCCATACGACAGTAGGCCTATTTACTAATTTGACCTCAGCTGACCCCTGGATGACCTTGGATGACCCCGAAATGACCTTCCAAAAATTTGGCTCTAAATGTTGACTAGGCCTATAATAGGCCTACCCCGGCCCCCCAACTCAACCCGAAATTGGCAACCATGAGAGTTAGGCCTACCAAAAAGCGCGGAAAAGGGGTAATTTTTTTACCAGTAGCAAGGACCGCCGAGGGGATATTTAAGTTGGATTGTCTGTGAAATTTGACTGTGAAATCAGCAAAATAGGGGGTATTTAATTTGCACTGTCTGCGAAATTTGGAAAAAGGGGTAGGCCTACTTGAGAAAATCTAGTAATTTTTTGGCAATATTTAGTGTCTTTGAAAAATGGGTGTTTGAAATTCTAGTCATTGAAAACCACAAAAAAAGGGGCTGTTTTTGGCCAAATTTTGTCCTCGTTTTTGTATGAAAATTTAAAAGGGGGTTAATTTGATGAAAATCATTGCAAAAGGGGGTGTTTGAAAGATTTGGTAACTCTCATGGTTGCCAACTTTTGTGTTGAGTTGGGGGGCCGGGAGGCCTACCTATCAAGTTTCATGCCCATACGACAGTTTTAAGTTATTTGACCTAAGATGACCCCTTGGTGACCCCGGATGACTCCAAAATGACCTTCAAAAATTTGGCTCTAAATGTTGACTGTAGGCCTACCCACCAAGTTTACATGGTGGGTAGGCCTACTGGTAGGGCCTACAGTCAACATTTAGAGCAAAATTTTGGGAAGGTCATTTAGGGGTCACCAAGGGTCATATGAGGTCAAATAAGTACAAACTGTCGGATGGGCATGAAACTAATTGGTGGGTACAGTCACCATTTCGAGCCAAATTTTGGGAAGGTCATTTAGGGGTCACCAGGGGTCATACATTGAAAACTGAAAACCCACCCATCGATATACCAAAATTGCTGAAAATGTACCCCCCCCCCTCTAAACCGTGGCACCTTCCTGTAACCTTTAAACAAACAGGAAGACCCCCCCCCCTCCGGGCACATGGTATAAGCCAGAAATTCAGAGGTATTGAGAACAGGGTAAAGGGTACTGAGGCTTATGGGTCCCGGGGATGGACTTATAGGGTTTCTAGGGATGTCGTTATATAGGGATACCAGGGATGGGGTAAAGAGTACGGGAGACAACACTAGGTATATCGAGGATGGGGTTAGAATACCAAGGATATGTTTAGGGGTGACCATGAAAGAAGTTATGTGTACCAATGACAGGGTAAAGGTTACCAAAGGTCCCAGGGACAACAGTTTAGGGGTTTCAGGGATTAGATTAGGGGTATCAGCAATGGCGTTTGGGGTACCATAGACTTGCTCCAAGTCCTCAGGCTTTCTATAGACTGATGCATTTTTCTATCAATTGTTCATTTTATCCATGAAACCTATTTTAAAACCATGGCCACACAACATGCACAGAACATCATCCAGCCATGCCTTCTGCTAAAACTGGAGGGAATGTCCTTGTGTGAGAATAGTGTGAGAATACCCTGTCTGGATAAAACTTGACAAGGCCTTGACAAGGAACTTGAAGGCCTTGACAAGGAACAGTGTGAGAATACCCTGTCTCTTGTATACAGTGTGCTTGATGCTATTGTAAGTAGCCAGTAGGGATTTCCAGGTTAGATCAGGGAAGGCAGACCATGGTCAGACACATGAACCCTCAGGCCCCTCTGTGGCCACAACCTGCATGATTTGGAAATACTTCAGAAAAAACATTGATCTATAAGCAATATAGGCCTTTTATAGTCAATTGGGTATTTAAAGGTTTCATGTTCAATTTCGAGCAAAAGTAAAGTAATTTTTAAAAAAGGAAGAAAGAAGAGGAAAAAGGCAGAAGCCTTGAATCAAGGCTAGGGTACCAAGGACAGGGTTAGGGGTTCCGGGGATGGGGTTAGGGGTTCCAGGAATGGAGAGAGTCCCATTGTGGGTGTTAGGGGACCCAGGGATAGGGTTAGGGGTGCTAGGGATGGAGTTAAGGATCCCAGGGTTTGGATAATGGGTACCGGGGACATTTAGTTGTACTGAGGAAGGGACTAGGGTACTGAGGACAGAGTAAAGGGTACAACGGGTTGTGGGTCCCGGTGAAGGGGTTTGGGGTTTCAGGAATGACCGGTCATGGGTTCGAGGAATGTGGTTAGAGGTCACATGGTCGTACTAAGTATTTGAGGTCCCATGCAGGTGGTGGTCGCCATGCATTCTCTAAATTCAGTAAATTTTCATCGTCAACCGTGTAAATGAATGGGACTATTTGAAATTTTAAAACGCTTGAAATATCACAAACAAATAGGCCTATGTTATATAATAAATAATATAAATTCAAGCTAAAACCGTTGGGGTTCGATAATGAACCCCACACAACTAACCGAGTATATGGAAAATGCCATACGGCCGGGCAGTTTCACAAGTTGCCGGCTCTATCATGCCACTCGCCGCCTGGTCCCATGGATATTATATGGGTACTGGGAATTAAAGTTAGGGGTCACCGGGTTGGGGTAATAGGTACCAGGAACAGCGGAAGGGGTGCCGGGCATTGGGTAAGGGGAACCGGATGTGGGGTAACAGGTGCCAAAGATGGGATTAGGGTCCCAGGGGTGGATCATGGATCTTGGGGACAGAGTTAGATTCCAGGAATAGAGATGAGTCCCAAAGTTGGTGTTAGAGGTCCCAGAGAATAGGGTACGGGTAATGGGGATTGAGTTATGTGGCCCAGTATACCAGGAAAGGGGTAAGGGTTCCGGACATTGCAAGGGAACCGTATGTGTGGTTACAGGTACCAAAGATGGGATTAGGGTCCCAAGAACAGGTCGGGTCTCGAGGACAGAGTTACAGGTTCTAGGCCTATGGAGTTATAGGTCCCATTGATCTTAGGGGTCCCGGGGATAGGGTTAGAGGTACTGGTGATGGAGTTCATGGGGTTCCAGGTTTGGCATTAGGAGTCCCAGGTATGACGTTAGTGGTACCGACGACCTTATCAATATTTTGTAAGCGCTCTCTAGCAAAGTCATAGTTCATTAAATTTACAACCGCATGACAAAACAAGCGAAAATAGTAACTGTTTGCACAAGATTTGCAATTCAAAGAGATTGGCCACTAATAGTATGTGGCCAATATAAGTGTGCTCTTTCGTTTAATGACATAAAATTTGAAAAAATATTGTAAGGAACACTTGAGGTTAATAAAACCTACATTTTGGTCAAAAATGTGCTTGGATAGGTAGTTTTCAACAGATTAACAACATTCGCCTTGCTATAACATTGAATTGCGTTATCTGTTGACCTAATGTAAAAAACGTGTTTTTAGGGGGAAGTGTTATACGTTCGATACAAAAAAATTCTGACAAAAAAATTGTGATTGGCAAAAATCAATCACAGATGTTTATTTTCCACTCGATCTCACACAGCTCTTATGATGCTATGCACTCAGCCGTGTAGTATATTCAGCGTGGAGACTAAACTTGCTGTGCTGGAAAGGGGTGTGTACTCGGGTGTCGAGGTGAAAACTGTGCGTAGATGCATTTATAAGAGAATTGTTTTTGTAGTCAAACCTTTTCATATAAAGTATTGGAGTAGGAGACTTAGGATACAAAGGATGTGGTTAGGGTTTAAGGATGGGGTTATGGGCTGGCTGGTCCCGAGTACATCAAACTTAGTCGAAACATATCAGGTTATGGACCACTGGGCAGTGGATTATGGGTCCCGGCGCGGTGTTGTGTTTAAGGGTCCCATGGATGGGTCTAGGGGTCAAAGGGATGGGATGAGGATAGATACGTTTCTGTAGTGTTTTCCATTTTTAGAGCGTGCTATTAAAAAGTACCCCATAAATGTGTGCCAAAATTGCTTCCCCCCCTCTCTGCCTGCCAAAAATTGCTTGCCCTCCCCCTCTCGGCTTGCCACCCCCTCAATTTTACCCTCCCTCAGGGCAGCCCCTAACCCCGGGCCCCTAACATCTATCTCCGTACCCGAATGCCCCTACCCTTACCCTCCTCGGTTCGCATTACCCCCGTAATTATTGCACAGCCCCTTATAGGGTTTACAGGTATCAGAGTACGGTGTACATTTAGCAGGGTACAGGGTTATGAGTTAGGGTATCGAGCTAGGGGTATCGGGGTACAGATTCGGATTACGGGTTAAGGTATGGGTATGGGCTCCATTTTGAAAATGGCCGTCTTCTGCTGCATCTGGAATTTTTTGTAAACATGCATACCCTGAGGGCACTTAACACAAATTACCATACGAGTATGTTCCCCCGGAAAGACCCCCCTTTGGGATTTCGCTGCTCCGAAAGACCCCCTATATTTGACCAAAATAGAGCTCCAAAAGACCCTTGATTTTGATCATTTCAGCTCTAAAAGGAGAACCAGAAAGCCAAGAAAGACCCCTGATTTTGACTATTCGCAGCTCCAAAAGTACCAATTTTACTTGTTCCAGCTCCAAAAGACCCCCTTTTACCGATACGCCATCAGCTCCCAAAGACCCACCACCTCAAAATTCTGGGGGAACATACCCACCAAATCTTTTGATGTGCCCCCCTCCCCCGGGCATGTATAACTTGGGACCAAACCAACATGTTAGGATAAGTGGCATAATATGTTGTCATCAAAAAAGGCCACATGATTTAGTTTTCCGCCCCAAACACCAAAAATATCTAAAACATGGCAAACTTCCAAAATTAACTTTATATTATCTGCAAAAATATTCGAATAGAAACTTTAAAAAAAATAAGGAACATAAATACAAAATATAAAATCCGCCCAAAAACACCCAAACATTTAAAAGGTAATATGCTATTTACGAATCTAAAAATCAAAACGAGAAAGATTTTTAATTTTTTTTTCGCAAAGGAAAATTGTCCGGAAAAACGCATGTGAATTTTTCATTCTCCATTGAAATGTGTACAAAAGTGAAAAGTTGAAGCCCAAAATTGGCACTTTCCTTAATTTTCAGTGCTTTGAAATCATGGGAGTAAACTAGGCCAATTTCGAACATATTATTTGTTCCCCCCCCCCCCCGAAAAACCCACCACCATGCCCCCTCCCCCCATCATTTGGGCAATTTTCAATTTTTGCTCATTGACGAGGCCCTATGTCACATGATCGATAACGCAAAAATAACGAAACATTTTAATAAAACCTAAGAAAAGACTAGAATATTGTAAAAAAACACAAACATTCACAACATTCTCTAAAATAACGGAAAATATCAGTAGATATTCTAAGGTAACACTGAATTTCAGGAGATATTCTAAAATAATTTGGTTTTTTTAAGGATACTTTGCGTTATCGATCAAGTGACATAGGGCCTAATATGATTAAAATAAGTTGATTTTTATGCCATAATGTATGCGAAATAGATCAGATGCTATTTACGAATCTAAAAATCAAAACGAGAAAGATTTTTAATTTTTTTTTCGCAAAGGAAAATTGTCCGGAAAAACGCATGTGAATTTTTCATTCTCCATTGAAATGTGTACAAAAGTGAAAAGTTGAAGCCCAAAATTGGCACTTTCCTTAATTTTCAGTGCTTTGAAATCATGGGAGTAAACTAGGCCAATTTCGAACATATTATTTGTTCACCACAAAAAACGAAAAACCCACCACCATTCCCCCTCCCCCCCATCATTTGGGCAATTTTCAATTTTTGCTCATTGACGAGGCCCTATGTCACATGATCGATAACGCAAAAATAACGAAACATTTTAATAAAACCTAAGAAAAGACTAGAATATTGTAAAAAAACACAAACATTCACAACATTCTCTAAAATAACGGAAAATATCAGTAGATATTCTAAGGTAACACTGAATTTCAGGAGATATTCTAAAATAATTTGGTTTTTTTAAGGATACTTTGCGTTATCGATCAAGTGACATAGGGCCTAATATGATTAAAATAAGTTGATTTTTATGCCATAATGTATGCGAAATAGATCAGATGTGCAAACATCTCCCGGCAAATAAAATTCATAGCAGACAAAATTGATTTAGAGACAAGTTGGTCTAGGACGATAACAGAATGGTGTCATACTAATTGCATTCTGAGATTGCATGTTTCATTAGAGCATTTTGTCATCAACTTAACTCAAGCTCATTACGGTATAATTTCTGAATGGGGATAAATCAAGCTCAGAATAATCGTGTCCGATACTAGTATTACGCACACACGGTGGCTGGTATTCTGCCCTCTTTTGATTGAAACTGTAAGTATTTAAACATGAATATTTTGATCAACAGCACTTTTATTCTAGTGACAACTACAGGCTAGATTCATAAGATAATATAACAGCTCACGCGATTTCCTCCTGGGATTTTTTTTCACAAGAATTTGACAAGAAGTGTATCCCAAATCCTGTTAATTTTGACGTTGACACAACAATTTTGTATATAGCCAAATTTGGCTACAAAATCGCGGGAGTCGGTTTAATACTGAGTCTTACGCCATATTCAGTGAAAATGGTATCTAAAAATGCCCATTCAGTGATTTGCTCATCCGGATGATCGTAAAAATCATCAAAATTCAGATATTGGAACCTTTGTCATTGTCATAGATGTGCTAACATCTGTAATTTTATACTGACAGTATCTAAATTAGCTACATGTATTTGAACGGGGCTTCAACTTCGTTAATACTGCTGTTTTCTTTGTGTTTTGCCAAATTTTTCATTTCAAAAATACCAAATGACAATTTGAATGACTTATCCTTCACTTTTATTTATAAACAATTTAAATTTTTTTACACTTTCGCTGGGATCACTGAAAACGTAGGTTTTCCAGATCTCGGAATGCCTTTGTGAATGTATGCATACTACGCTTAGGCGAAAAGATTCCAACAAGCGCAACAAAGAGACAACACAGTTTATTCAGTCAAGCTTTATTTAAAGCAGTAAGTTTTATTTCAGTTTTTTTCTTCTCTGTACTTTTCACAACTTTTATTTTATTTTTCAGTTTTTTTGTTTCAGTTTTCTTTTGTTCCTTTTATTATAGATTTAAATTTAAAAAAGGCGCGCATAAATTAGCCATTTACCACTTTTAAACCAGAAGTCTAGTCCGTGGATTTTTAAATAGGCCATTTTGTCACTTTTAAAAATGAACCTTCGAATAATCATAGACTCTTCAGAGTCTATGGTTAAAGTGTTTTTCTTTGCTAACTATTAATCTATAGGTGGTACAAAATGTGACCCCTCGGCACAACTAAGCCCGGAAGTCGCCAATCATCATTTTTGAGATATTCAACCAAAATATTCTGCTTGAAATTAGCTTTAAAATGATGTATATTATGTCTATAGTACTTGATATTTAAGTAGTTAAAAATCAATAAAACGGTCAATAAATCCTTTGTTTCCTATTGTTTATTGTTAAGTTCGATGGAGCATATCTCAATAGTGGCACTGGCGACATCCAGTTGTGCCGAGGGGTCACAAATGAGATTATGGGGGATGTAGAATGGCCCTGGACAATTCAAGATTTCCAAGGTCAAAGTTTATACGGGGTTTAAAACCCATACCGAAATGTTCCTCTGATCCTAAGGATTCAGAAAAAGTATAGTTTGACCCACCCCCGACTTATCGTTTCGGAGTTATAAGCCAAAAGGTCAAAGGTTAACTTTGAAGATGAAGAAGCACAGGGGCTGAAAGAGATACAATGCTCCAATTTTGATGAAAATGGTCTCAAATTGTTGGCACTGTTATCTCAATCGAATAAAGAATAGTTATATATAAGCATTCAGAGAAGTACTAGTAGGTCAACATCAGTAGGACTCAATTGACAATGACCTATTTGGATGTGTTACCAATGTAACAAGTCATTCTAGGTAGTTTGAAACTATTCATTATTCGAGTTGTGGTACAGAAAGACCTTATTTGAGACCATTTTGATCAAAATTGGAGCAGTTTTCAATTTCAACCCCTGGTGGAGTTTTGACCTTTTAGCTCATAACTCCACAACGATAAGTCGTAGATGTGTATATATATTTTCTGAATCCTTATGACAAGAGGAATGGGAAAAATTAGGGTTGCATTGCAAAGATAATTACGAAGGCTGTTGAAAATAGTTTTAGAAATATTGGTATTTTCAAATACCGCGGAGTGGCCTCCACATATTAATAGAAAAAAAAAATTGTGCATAGAAATTCGTACAAATATGTCATACTGCTTTTCAAAAGTCGAATTAGTGAAGTTGACCAAATGTCACAGTCATGTAAAATATATATTAAACACAATACATTGATACTCTACACTACAGTGCAAGGTGACAGGTGAAAAAAATTATAGATCAATATCGAGTTAGGTCATTTGGGAAATTGAACAAGGAAGATGAGAACAAACTGGTTGAACAACTCGCCCGAATGGATCACGATATAGAATTTAATTTGTTGAAGCTTTAGGTAAAATAATTATATTTGAGGGAAAACACCTGCACGTACAAGTTGCAATTGAATTGGATAAATATATTTGATTATTATCATCAAAACAATCATGGATTCCAAAAGGAGAGAGGTGATATTCCCGGGGTGATATTATAGAAAAATCGCTGAAAAGATAAGTGATAAATTAACAAAAGATATGTAATCACCAAGATTGAATAACTCGGATGCTTGTTTAACATAAATATGTGTGATGTTAAGGGCTGGGGTATGAACGTTTGGACAGTATTTATTTTGGGACATCAGAGCACATCAGACATATCGAATTGCATTCTGAATACGAAGAATGTCATTCTGATATCAAATAATTTTGATTTTTGAAATTCGCAATTTAATACACATTTTATGGCAAATCATTAAAATTGATATTTTGATATTTAACAGTACTTGAAGTAAACTTTATAAATCTGATGATTTATACTTAAAGTGTATGTAGGTGGGATGAAAAGCCGACGATCAATTGAAAATTTTGACCTTTCGTATTGAAGATATGGATTTTTTTTTCCCAAAACACCAAAAAAAAAATTAGGTCTTTTGGGAAAAAAATCCATATCTTCAATATGAAAGGTCAAAATTTTCAATTGACCGTCGGCCTTTCTCCTCTACATACACTTTAAGAATATATCATTAGATTTATATAATTTACTTCGAGGACTGTTATATATCAAAATTTGAAAAATATCAAATTTTATAATTTGTCATAAAATTTGTATTATATTGTGATTTTCAAAAATGACAATTATTTGATATCAGAAAGACATGCTTCGTATTCAGAATGCAATTCGATAGGTCGAGGTGCTCTCATGTCCCACAAAAAATACTGTCGAAACGCAATAAACGCTCATTTTAGATCCCTTAATCAAAAAAGAAATTTATGATAGTAGTTTAAGGGCTGGGGTATGAACGTTTGGACGGTATTTATTTTGGGACATTAGAGCACATCAGACATATCGAATTGCATTCTGAATATTAAAGAAGAATGTCATTCTGATATCAAATAATTTTGATTTTTTGAAATTCGCAATTTAATACACATTTTATGGCAAATCATTAAAAATTGATATTTTTGATATTTAACAGTACTTGAAGTGAACTTTATAAATCTGATGATTTATACTTAAAGTGTATGTAGAGTGTCCTAAGCTACTTTCGGTCAAATGCGGGGATCACATTTGCTTGCGATCAGTAAAGGATTGGGCTCCAAATTCGGGAAATGTGAATTTTCAAAAATCCACAGTGCCCAAGTCAGTGACCATGGTATAAACAATTGCACTTGCTGCCTGTGTTCTATAAATAGCTCTGATGCATTCTGATACATGTATGTACTTGAACTTGGTAAAATCTATATTAAGGCAATGTCTTCCACTGTGGGTTTTGAAGGAAGAAAGAAAGAGTAGCCTAGTCAGTAAAACAAGTAAATATAAATTAATTAATTTAATTAACTACCTGTAATTAAGTAATGTCATCTGAGGTCACAGGTCATCCAACAGGTCATCTGCGTTAGGCCTATACCATTTTCATAGTAAGATACCGGCATAATAATCATTTACGCATACGGGTATAGCTCTAGTTTATAATAATGTATGAGGGCCTGCTTGGAAAGCAGTGCTTGACACTGAAGTGGAATTACCCTCAATAAAGAAAGATTATTATTATTATCAAGTTTCATGCCCATACGACAGTTTTAAGTTATTTGACCTAAGATGACCCCTTGGTGACCCCGGATGACCCCAAAATGACCTTCAAAAAATTTGGCTCTAAATGTTGACTGTACCCACCAAGTTTACATGGTGGGTACAAAAAATACTGTCGAAACGCAATAAACGCTCATTTTAGATCCCTTAAAAAATCAAAAACTATCCTTTCAACATTAATTTGCTAAAATTTCATTACAAATTAGAGGAATGTGTTACGAGCCGCAATGACTCAAGGTCACCTTTAACCCAAATTCACTCCAATGCACAGCAATAATACACTGTTTAACAAAATCCAAGTCGTTAATTGAAAGTAAAATATGCTTGATACGTGACAACAAATGCACATACAATATAATCAATTATAATCACTCTTTTAACTGATTACTACTTAACCGGCAGTCTTCTTCTCGGTGATCATAGAGTTTTATTGCAATATTCTGGACGGCTGATGTATATATATATATATACATATCCTTATTCACTTGTCCTGCGACAATCACTGTTCAGCGAAGTCCACTGTACACTTGCATTTATAATCCTTTGCGTATAAAATCCACGCACAGAAATGGTGCTGATGCTGCTTTCTCCAAATACTTAACCCCTTGCGCAGTTCTCCACACACTTGCAGTTAAAACTGCTTGCGCAGATGACAATCTCCAAAAACTGGTGTTTCTTTCACCAATAACTCTCTTTCTGCAGGAAACAGGTTGCTTTCTGCACTGCTGCACTTTATTGACAGATGTGTCGTTTTATAAACAAGACTCTTTTTGTACACTCAAAATCTCCTTCGCTGCTGTATTAAAATAGCACATTATTGGCTATGCAAACTGGTTCAAATGTACCTCTTTTTGAAGCACAACGACGACCAACACACATAGGCCTATGTAGAAAGTCTACAACATCTCTTCATATTCTGCAAAGAGCAAACTAAAACTTTCACCTTTTATACACACAATCTATTAATAGACCATTTTGCCACATTCACTTCCTGGGGGATTACCAAAATGATGTCATATTATTATTATTATAATGATTATTGTCAAAATAAAATTCCGTTCGGAGACATATCGTCAAGATTTCTTAATCCTTTCTAATTTTAAGATTCGATATCACAGTAGTCTCATAAACGTCTGCAAGGCGAGTATTTAATAATGATATCTTCAACATTGATCAACAGGGCAAGTACAGTTTGCAAAAACATGGTTGAAAAATCAACAACGGCACATTAAATTAACATTGAGAGGCAATGTCCGAGAGAAGCATCGAATGTCAAGGTAGATTTAAGCCAGGGTTTATTGGGATTCGTCCTTTTCCCATCTTCTTAGCTCTTCTTATTGTATTATATTCTTCATGTTCTAAAAGGAAATAATGTGATACGCGGAAACATATCGTACCCCGCGGCGAAACTGAACATGTCGAATTGCTGTTTCATTGTAGAATTGTAGCATGAGCTTTCATTTCATCCATTTGTGATTTCATTTTTAGAATTGTGTGTTTGGTTATAGGTTTCAGAATATTTCATAAATGCTCTTTCAGGCTTCAAACCACTGTATGTTATTGAACAGGGTTCCAAAGGTGAATTCTGCAAATACTTCACTACACTCACGCATATGGAACCCTTTGTGGTTCTCAAAGGAACCACAAAAGGTTCTTAAGACACTCTGCTCTGGGGAACCTTTGCAGGTTCTCTGTACTCGCTATAGAACCTTTAAGGGTTTCCCAAAGGTTTCCTGAACTTTCTGGAACCTTTTTTGAGGGTTCAAGAACTAGGGTTCCATATTCGGGACAAAAAAGGTTCTAATTTGGCACCTTAATATTCCAAGTGTATCATGTGTACGATAAACCTTGGAATATTTTGGATTTAGTATTAAAAAAAGAATTTTTCCACCGGCTTGTAAAATTAAGCACTTATTAAGAGACTACCGTATGCAGTTTCAGTTTATTTTACTAACAAATTCAAAACAAAAAATTATATACAAAATGAACACTTATGTGATTGATCTTCATGTGGGCAAACTATACAGGGTGTAAACTATGACGCAGGTGTAATCCTAACTTGAACTAAAACCAGTTACAAAATTAATGTTACTAGTCAAAATTGACTTATTTCATAAGTTGATTTGCCGTTTGGATTCAAAAATGAATGAATGAATAAACGGTATATAGTACTTTGGTACAATTTTCTCTTCTGTCTATTAGTAAAAAGATAATTGTTTGGTGGTCCGGCGCGTTGTAAACGTACATTGCCTATGTATTTGCTAACAATAGTCCATTTACTTACGTTGAACGAACGATGCAACCAAGGAATAAATTTAAAAAAAAAAAAAAAAAAAAAAAATGAACATTAGAGGAAATATTCGGCTTTAAATCAGGCTATTGAATAGTCTAGTGCTTGTTTGCAGTTCACTCAAGCGTATCGGTATACCAGTCCCTTGCATTTGTTGATAAACATTGGGGTCAACGCATCTATAGAATCTGATTTTTTTTTAAAGCAGGAAACATAATAGGACATAGGGATTTTATACTACTACTTTTTTTCATTTCAGCTTAATATAGCAGTTGTGTTTGTAACTGCAATTAGATACGTTGTAATAAATGATTTTAAATATTTGTATATTAATTTTCTTTGAGGACTTGCAGCAAATTGATTGATCTGATACATTTTTGTTGGTCTGGCTAGTAATCAGGTAAAGACCGTCATCATCATCATCATCATCATCATCATCATCATCATCATTATCATCATCATCATTACCACCACAACCACACCAATAGAAATCATATATTAACTGCAACTCATCAGAAAAACAAAATATGTAAAACAATTCATTGTTTTATTACTGCTCGTACAGTTTGCAACAACATCAACTGCTAGATTATGCTCAAATGACAAAAATAGACTATTTAAAGTCTTTTATGAAAAAATACCTTGTTTTATGGTTCTCCAAATGAAATATGCCCAACTGTAAACTTAAGTATTATTTTGATAATCTCTCGGCTAAAAGAAATCAATTATTAAATAATTATTATGAGGATGTTTTAGTTTTGAAATCAATGAAATTAATTATTAAATAATTATTACAAGGCTTTCTTAATTTACAGAAAACTATTTCTTTTTAGTGTATCCTAATGTGCCGAATATGAAATTGTTTATTTTCCACTGCAATATTCATATGATAGTAAGCCTTAGATTCATTTGTTGTGATTACTTCGATGCAAATGATAATACCATACTTGTTCGTGTTATTATTTCATATATTTGGAAGATTCTTATAATGGTTTTGCTAGGTTAATCATACCTAATATTGATCTGTTTTCTTATTCGACCTGGATGCATGCATTTTGATTACAAGTGGATAAACATTGAAAATGGGACAGTTCAACTTTCCCATTGACTCACTGCAATTGCGATGCAAGATTCATACAGTAAATATATCAACTGGGAAACCCAATAGCTGCTATATAGATTTATTAAGATCCATTAAATGTATGGGTTATGTATTTTAAATTGAGCCGCCATTAACAGCCAATGTAGATACTCCCCTTTTGCATTGACTTAAACAATACCAAAAGCGATAACCCCAGGTAGTGCATGGTTGGCGTAATGAAATCACAATGTACAAATGATTTTACAGCAGTCCAATCGGTGCTGGCGGGGCGAACGACAATGGCGACTGTAAATCAACCAATAAACTGGATCGTCTTTTCTCGCGCCCGAAGAAACGATCTTATGCATTGGTTAACCTTCAATCGTAGGTCGCAAACGACTGGATTATTAAACAAGTTAACTAGCTTGTGCATTTGAACTTTACACTCTCCAGCAATGAATGTGTTACAAGTGGACTTTTATACATACTGGATTTCGATCAATGTGTTACAAGACTCAAATCACGGAATTGGGTGGTTCTTTCATACATGCTATTTCTCACATGCTCAATAGACACAGATGATGAATTTGAGTTGTTCTTTCATACATATGACAGGCCTATGTATAGCAACAATTTCCCATGCTTAACTCAATTTGGCCAACGTATGGACTTGGGTGGGTTTTGTATTCATATATTCAATTACAGACTTATAGCTACTTATGATAGAAACATGTTCAGCGGTGTCAGCTAATGCATTGAAAATATAAATTAGAATAATTCATAATAACACGGGGATGATTGCAGCTGTCAACAAATCCTCATATAAAAAAAATCCCGAAAATGGCACTTTCCTATAGTTTTGTACATGGAAGGAGAGGAAAATATCCTGGAATCAGGGGCAAAAAATATCCTTGGAAATTGAATAAAGATAACAGAATACGAGCGTTACTCAAATCGATTCACAATACTGTAAAGTAGATAGCTCTCACACCTGTTAATTGTGTAACTTTTTTGAAAATAAAGATTAAAAAACAGGTACACAAAGAGATAGCTATTTTTAATATAATTATATCAAGGTCACATTAATGTGTATAGAGGCCCTGCATTCTTTTATCGATTGGCTCCAAACAAAGGATTTGGACCGGTGTCCTTCACCGTAGTTATGGCGGAGTGCAGTCCATTCAATCAAATGTTGTCACCAACCTATTTGATCGTAGTGCAGGGTTATGTGTGTGAGACGAAATGTCACGGTAGATTGCAATCATGCTTTTGTTGAATGCATTTGAGTAGTCCGCCATATTTACGGGAAGATACGTCACATGCAAGGCCTTTATAGACCTATGTAATAATACCGTCAATTTTTTTTTATAAAACTGTACGCTTAGCGTTGGGTTGTTGTTAATTAAAATTACCTTACTGTTACAGAACGACACATATTTAAAATTTACACAATGAGTTTGCTTCGCACGACTCTTTTCAGAGCCACGTATTTTTACAAAGGCGCAGTTCATTCAGCAAGTAAAGGTAGTATTGTCCTGTTTTTACATTTAACATGAAGATATTGATTATAATTAGATTTTGATGAGGATTGAAAAGGTTGCAGTAGTTATAGTGAGTATTTTTCCTGGATGTCCAGTTAATGGTAAGTTGGCCTTTTTGTTCACTATAAAAAATAAAGCACACTTTCCCGTCTCTGGATATCCACGTGTCATCAATATTGTGAAGAAGAAGATGGCGCTGAATAAGAAGATGATGATGACGATGGAGAAGGAATAGGAAAAGATGGTGCTGCTGCTCACGGTTGTTTGATGGCATGTAAAATGTAGTAATTTTTAAAGAAAAGGTGAACACTGATGGCGCTATTTATCTTAAATCTTGTTTTCATCTTTACAAGGGGTACACACTGATATAATGGTATTAAAATATCAAAAAAAGAGTAACAAACATGAAATGTTAGGAATAACTTATATATATTATTTGGCTAAATTAAACTTATATATGTAAATAGCGCCCTCAATTTGCACACAAATAAACAGTTTATAGAATAAAAGTTACTACAAAAAGCTGAAAATGATGAACAAATTGATAAAGATACAGAAATCTACGTTTAAAAAGTAGCTAAAAATATATCTGTATGTTAGTGTGAAAGCTGTTGTATTGTCCAGGTCTAGAATTGAACATTACATAATGTTTTGTTAGAAAAAAAATCACACCAAACAACCGTGTGCTGCTGCTGCTGCTGATGATGATGAAGACGAAGAAGAAGATGATGATGAAAAAGATGTAGTAGTAAGTAGACGAAGAATAAGATGATAATAAAATACTAATGGCCACACACGACAAGTTTGGTTGCTACAAATAACACAAATGGCAGCTATTATTAGATTTATTAGGAGTTAGTTATTAATTTACACACACGCCCTTATGCCATCACATGACATTATGAAG
The DNA here is from genome assembly GCF_039555335.1 of Amphiura filiformis. Taxonomy (NCBI): domain Eukaryota; kingdom Metazoa; phylum Echinodermata; class Ophiuroidea; order Amphilepidida; family Amphiuridae; genus Amphiura; species Amphiura filiformis. The sequence goes on along the minus strand of NC_092636.1, from coordinate 67,137,743 downwards.
TGTCACAGTAAACATAAACATTAAATGATTTGTTGTTTTGATGTGCTATATACGACTAAACCGTGTCCGCAACTAATGAGCAATTTGGTGTAAGACCAAAGGATCACTGCATTTCTGAGCAAGGGGAGACGATATTATGACAACCATTAACATAAGTTATTGGTTGTTTTGATAAACATCTGATCGGTTGTGACTGCGATTAATAAGCAATTTGATATAAGACCACGGGGTCAGTCTATACTATATATTTGAAGAAAATGGAAGATGATAGAAGATGACGTGAGGATATAGAATCGGGTAATGACACCAATCTCCGTAGCCTTGATTCAGATAATTGGCCAATACAAGATAATCAGGACTTGTTTGAAAAATCAACTCGTGAACACAGAACCGTAAATCTAATAAAAGTAAACAAGCGAACACATTTATTCACTTAAATAAAAATAAATAAATTTAAAAAAAATCTAAATTTGTAGAGAGCAAAACAAATATGCAGATTACAATAAAACAAGAACATTATTATTCCATACAGTAAAGACAACAACAACAGTGTTAATAGCAATATTTAACAACAATTTATTATTTTTTTTGACTGGCTCTGACCTCTCATCTCAGAAGTCATTGTAACATAAAAGGCTCTGACGCTCTAACCGTATTCAGTCGGGATAAAAATCAACATTTGCGTAATTTAGGCGAGCAAATGAGGTCTTTTGTCCATTTTGGCAGAATACTTGTACCATATCTCCTCAAAATACACCCGACTTTTAAGCATCTCCGATGATTGTTAAATTGTCAGCCGAAGTGCCAAACAGATGTGTTAATATTAACTTCGCATCTTTCGTCAACTTTTTTTTTTGCGTAAGATATCTCAGCAAGGCGACAACCATCTCTAATTAGATTATTATGAACAAGGTTATCAGGGTGAGCAACAACAACAACACAATGAATAAATAAGGAACTTTAACAATGTACTCTTAAACACACGTAGTTGTTTTACATAGAACAAGAAAGTGTTAGATATTTTAAGATAAAAAATGCCCTAAATTGATATATATCCACTAAGGGATATTTTTTGCTCCAAATCACACTGCACTGTATAAGAGCTGGAAATTGCAAGTTAATAACTGTTTTCTTCCTGTGAAGTACAAACTCATTGGATTCGTGAGAATGTGCAACCATGATATGTTGAACCAGAGAAGATTCTCATCTTCTCTGGTGCAACATATCACGACGATAGTACATTATTAATACGACATGTAATTAGAGAAGCAATACAACCACGAGTAAGGTGATAAGTTTATTCCATATTTTGATGTTGCCATATACCAGATATGCACTACACTAGAACACTACTTGCAGGTTACAATATAACTAGAACATTATTATTATATTATTCCAGCAATGACAACAACAACAACAACAACAACAACAACAACAACAACAACAACAACAACAACAGCAAAATCAATAACAATATTAAACACAAAAATATTATTTTGCTTTGATTGGCTCTGACTTCCCATCTCAGAAATCATTGTAACATAAAAGGCTTTGTATCGCTCTAAAGGTTTTCTAATTTAGGCGAGCAAATTAGATGTTTTGTAATTCCATTTTGGCCGAATACTTGTACCATTTTCTCCCGGTTACTTCTGCCCAAAATACACTCGACTTATTAAGCAGCTCCCACGATTGTTAAATTGTCAGCCAAAGTGCCAAACAAATGTGTTAATATTAAACTTCGCATCATTCATCGTGTAGGATAACCATCTCTGATTAGATTATTATAAACAAGGTTATCAGTGTAAGCAACAACAACAACAACAACAACAAAAACAACAAAATAAATAAATAAGGAACTTTAACAATGTTCTCTTAAACACATATAGTTCAGAAAGTGTTAGATATTTTAAGATAAAAAAATGCAATCTAAATTGAAATGTATCCACAAGGGGATTTTTTATCACACTGCACTGTATAACAGCAGAAAATTGCAAGTTCATAACTATTTTCTTCCTGTGAAGTACAAACTCATTGGATTCGTGAGAATGTGCAACATATCACGACGATAGTACATTATTAATCAGAGAATTAGAGAATACGACCACGAGTAAGGTGATAAGTTTATTACATTATTAATAAGAGAATTAGAGAATACAACCACGAGTAAGGTGATAAGTTTATTACATTATTAATAAGAGAATTAGAGAATACAACCACGAGTAAGGTGATAAGTTTATTACATTATTAATAAGAGAATTAGAGAATACAACCACGAGTAAGGTGATAAGTTTATTACATTATTAATAAGAGAATTAGAGAATACAACCACGAGTAAGGTGATAAGTTTATTACATTATTAATAAGAGAATTAGAGAATACAACCACGAGTAAGGTGATAAGTTTATTACATTATTAATAAGAGAATTAGAGAATACAACCACGAGTAAGGTGATAAGTTTATTACATTATTAATAAGAGAATTAGAGAATACAACCACGAGTAAGGTGATAAGTTTATTACATTATTAATAAGAGAATTAGAGAATACAACCACGAGTAAGGTGATAAGTTTATTACATTATTAATAAGAGAATTAGAGAATACAACCACGAGTAAGGTGATAAGTTTATTACATTATTAATAAGAGAATCCTTGTGGATACATTTCAAGAGAATTAGAGAATATAACCACGAGTAAGGTGATAAGTTTATTACATTATTAATAAGAGAATTAGAGAATACAACCACGAGTAAGGTGTTAAGTTTATTACATTATTAATAAGAGAATTAGAGAATACAACCACGAGTAAGGTGATAAGTTTATTACATTATTAATAAGAGAATTAGAGAATACAACCACGAGTAAGGTGATAAGTTTATTACATTATTAATAAGAGAATTAGAGAATACAACCACGAGTAAGGTGATAAGTTTATTTCATTATTAATAAGAGAATTAGAGAATACAACCACGAGTAAGGTGATAAGTTTATTACATTATTAATAAGAGAATTAGAGAATACAACCACGAATAAGGTGATAAGTTTATTACATTATTAATAAGAGAATTAGAGAATACAACCACGAGTAAGGTGATAAGTTTATTACATTATTAATAAGAGAATTAGAGAATACAACCACGAGTAAGGTGATAAGTTTATTACATTATTAATAAGAGAATTAGAGAATACAACCACGAGTAAGGTGATAAGTTTATTACATTATTAATAAGAGAATCCTTGTGGATACATTTCAAGAGAATTAGAGAATATAACCACGAGTAAGGTGATAAGTTTATTACATTATTAATAAGAGAATTAGAGAATACAACCACGAGTAAGGTGTTAAGTTTATTACATTATTAATAAGAGAATTAGAGAATACAACCACGAGTAAGGTGATAAGTTTATTACATTATTAATAAGAGAATTAGAGAATACAACCACGAGTAAGGTGATAAGTTTATTACATTATTAATAAGAGAATTAGAGAATACAACCACGAGTAAGGTGATAAGTTTATTTCATTATTAATAAGAGAATTAGAGAATACAACCACGAGTAAGGTGATAAGTTTATTACATTATTAATAAGAGAATTAGAGAATACAACCACGAATAAGGTGATAAGTTTATTACATTATTAATAAGAGAATTAGAGAATACAACCACGAGTAAGGTGATAAGTTTATTACATTATTAATAAGAGAATTAGAGAATACAACCACGAGTAAGGTGATAAGTTTATTTCATATTTTAATGTTGCCATGGGAAACCAGATATAAATTATAACTAATGACACTTTGAAATAAAAGAATAAAATTCGTGATTTTTAATGTTTAATGAGAAACAATAGTTAAGATGGGCTCAATCGGCACAAATCGGCTGGGACGGAGACTATATCCGGGACCGGGTTTCACTCCTCGGTGGCAAACATCCCGGATAATGCCCTTAATGAAAATGATATACATGTACATTCATTTAGTGATTATGGCCAAGACTGCCGATTGGAAATACAATATAGAATCCACACAATGTTTAGATTTATAGAACGACATCAACCAACATCAAAATTTGAAAGCAATCATTCTGCAGTCTATATGTATTGAAAGTACCAACACTGATAGATGTTTGTTTTTTATCCCAATACCCTCCTCAACACGTTGTCTTTTAAATGTTTAATCTCTCATGTGAAAATGATATCATACGTCAATATTGCTAGAATTTTCTATGTTAGTCAACTGTGCCCCAATTTTTTTAATTTTCTTTTATCATGTTGCAAATGACTTGAAACTGAAAGGGATGCATTTCCTCATTGGGTTTGATGTTGGATTGTATTACAGTGGAAGCGCTTCAATTAAAAGGTTCGCAGTCAGGAACAACACTATTTAATGGACTTTCAAATGTGATCCAAAACAGTGTGCCAAATTGTGTCCACACAATTCATTCATTCGTCGCATCGTTCGTACATTATAAATAAATGGACTAAACATATTAGCAAATACCCAGGCAATGTACGTTTACAATGCGCTAGATCACCAACAATGATCGTTTTACTAATAAAAAGATGAGGAATTGTAACAAATCAAAGCAAGTGATGTTTATTCATTTATTCCGTCACTTTTTAATTAATTCATTCATTTGTTCTGTCATAGTGAATAAAATGTATTCGCTCGCTCGCTCATCAATAGTTCATCGTAAAATGGTAAAAAATAATGCTTCGATAAGGAATTTCAGCAAATTTAAGCAAAGGATATTTATTCATTCATTTGTCATAGATAAATGTATTCATTCATTCATATTGATTTATTCGTTCGTTCATCGTGGGACAAACAAAATACGAACGCAATGTACGCTCATCAATAGTTCATCGTAAAATGGTAAGCAATAATGCTTCGATAAGGAATTTCAGCAAATTTCAGCAAAGGATATTTATTCATTCATTTGTCATAGATAAATGTATTCATTCATTCATATTGATTTATTCGTTCGTTCATCGTGGGACAAACAAAATACGAACGCAATGTACGCTTACCTTTACCATTTTAACAAATTAAAGTAAGTAAAGTTTATTCATTAATTCACTTATTAAGTCACGGATCGCCAATAATAATCATTTTACATGAAAATATGCATTCAATGAGGTATTTATAACAAATTAAAGCAAAAGGTGATTATTCATTAATTCTTCTTTTATTTATTAATTCGTTCCTTTGCCCGAGTGTTCGGTCACAGTGGATAAAAGGACAAAACGTATTAGCAAAATAACGCAGCAATGTACACTTACAATGCGCCGGATCGCTGACAATGATCATGATGATCACAAAAACGGATGTTATTTATTTATTCACTTATTAATTAATTCATTCATTCTTTTATATTTGTTTAATTTTTTTTCCTTATAAAAGGCTATATCCTATTACAATATTGACGTCATTCATTCTTATCATATTGATTCCGTGGGTTGTTAACAAAGTTAAGTTGAAGTTGGTTGGTTAAACCCATTCAAAAAGATCTAAACAAAAGATGTTTAATCTTTAAAAATACAATTTAACCCTATTTGGCCCAAAACATGGTGTTTTTCGTTATAAAACAGAAGATGCACAGGGCAATTTGGGGGCCCCACAATTTGGAGGCCCTGGGCCCGGGCCCATCTGGCCCAATGGTAAATCCGGCCCTGCACGAAGTGCCAAGACTAGTTTGAAAGGGGTCTGCAGAAACCGCATGAACCGCTAAATATTTATTGGAGAGATGGTGTGAAATAAGTTTTGATAGAAAATGTACATTTTTTACATTATGGTGTTCATAATGTAGTGAATTAGCCAAAATAGCGGATTGAAGGAGACTTAATTTGAGTTTTGTGCGTGTGTGGTGGGGGGGGGGGGTTGATTGAAGGGTGAGGTAATATTTACTGAAACTAAATACCAATAAGTGTTCGTCAGAACTGACTGAAATGCACTTGTAACGTACAAGTTTTGAAAGTGGGAGGAGTTAAAAAAATATGGCTCTTAAAAGTGGTACCTACTCAAAAAGTTTGAATGGCCCCCTGGGGCCATATGTTATAAGCTTAATAAATAAAAATAGATGTTGACATTTATATAGCGCCTTTCGCATGTATCAAAGCGCTTTACAATTATTCCGCCGTCGTTATAATATATCAGCTGCCCAACAATGGGCATGCTCATACCTTTGGGCGGCGCTCAATGGACAATATCCCTAACAGCTCCCCATTTCACCCCTGGGTAGAGAGAGACAAGTGAGGTAAAGTGCCTTGCCCAAGTGCACAACACGATGGCACCGCCGGGGCTCGAACTCGCAACCCTCCGATTGCGAGGTAGAGCCCATACCGCTGCGCCACCGTGCCCCTTACTCTGCACGAAGAAACAGCGTGAGTTCACTTGGCATTGGACAACCAGGAATCCGCACATTTGCTTTTGTACCGTAAGTTTATAACATCTGACCCGGGGGGTCAAACTTTCTGAGTACGTACCGTATTTTTAAGCTTCTCCTATTTTCAAAAAATCGGTACATTGCAATTGCATTTCAGCTTTGACGAATGCCAATTGCTGATGAAGTTTACGAAATATCACCTCAAATCGGTTAACCCTAATAAATTTTCTAATGACTGAACAATGAGCACCATAATGAAACTCATGGAAAGCACATTTTCTATCAAACAATTATTTTACACCATCCCCGGACACACCCCAGTTAAAATAGCCCGTGCGGTTTATGCAGATCTCTTTCAGATTAGTCTTGGTACTTCGTAAAAAAACATTCCATACTTAATGTCAAGTCTGTAGTGACTTCATGACGCCAAATGACAAATACAGAATAATTTTTTGTTCATTATACATGATTATTATGCTCTATTTAAAATTATGTCTTTTTGTCTATTCCGACTAATAACAATTTCTAATTTAAAATCATGTATACGGATTACGGCCTTTTAGGTTGAAAATATTATTTCGAAATACTTTCCTAATGTAAAATGGTGTGAACTTTGATCAGACAATATCCGCATTGACTGGGCACTGTCACGCGCGATTGTGCATTGAACCCATTACAACTATCCCTGCTCTTTACCCATCGAGATCAGACGATGGCTTACTGTATTCAAATGTATAGCGATGTGTTAAGGGATCTAAAATGAGCGTTTATTGCGTTTCGATAGTATTTTTTGTGGCACATGAGAGCACCTCAGATCTATCGAATTGTATTCTGAATACGAAGCATGTCTTTCTGATATCAAATAATTTTCATTTTTTGAAAATCACAATATAATACAAATTTTATGACAAATTATAAAAATTTGATATTTTTCGAATTTTTGATATATAACAGTCCTCGAAGTAAATTATATAAATCTAATGATATATTCTTAAAGTGTATGTAGGTGGGTTGAAAAGCCGACGATCAATTGAAAATTTTGACCTTTCATATTGAAGATATGGATTTTTTCCCAAAAAGACCTAATTTTTTTGGTGTTTTGGGAAAAAAATCCATATCTTCAATACGAAAGGTCAAAATTTTCAATTGATCGTCGGCTTTTCAACCCACCTACATACACTTTAAGTATAAATCATCAGATTTATAAAGTTTACTTCAAGTACTGTTAAATATCAAAAATATCAATTTTTAATGATTTGCCATAAAATGTGTATTAAATTGCGAATTTCAAAAATTCAAAATTATTTGATATTAGAATGACATTCTTCGTATTCAGAATGCAATTCGATATGTCTGATGTGCTCTAATGTCCAAAAATAAATACTGTCCAAACGTTCATACCCCAGCCCTTAATGGGGGTTTCAAATCCAATGTAATTGACAAATGCAACTGTCAAAGATGTAAAGTGGCCAGGTAATGCAATAAAGAAGCAGTTATAAAGTTGATAAGGTCGGGCAATCTCAAAATGGCAAACAAAACTTTCATACACGATTTCAACCTTGATCATTTGTGACATCACAATGACGTAATCAGTGAGTACTAACCTTTCTCTTGATTTCAGTATACTTACAGGTAAATGCATACACATTAAGATTAATATGAAGATGTTACCCCATTAAGTATAATGAGCCTAACATATTTTCCTCAGAGATACAAAACAAAACAAAGCAAATAAATAACAAAAACTAAACATATCCCACAATTCATTAGTGTGCTTTGTTTTTGCTAACAGCAAAATCGACAAATTCTTGTCCACCACGCGCATCTGTACAAACAATCAATACACTACTAAATAAGCAATTTATCCACGTGGTTTGGCGACAAAGATAATAGGTATTGTTTCGACAAGTATGCCTCACATTAGATGTTGTTAGCATCATTTATTTAATTGTACCTAACCATCAGCTCGCCGCCCGTATGATCATTTTGAGCATAATTGCAAACATAATATAATTAAGAGAATTAAGAGAAGGAATAACCTACCTCCAAAATGTTAAAATTGACAATTATTGTGATGCTTGTCAAACTGGAACGCTTCCTAGAAGCTCAATATCCCCAGTGCATTAATTCGTAAGAAGCTCTCGTATTTTACGTTCTGTTTGGTACGCGGTAACATAAACACTCAATACATTAACAATGTTTCGTTGACGCTGGTTATTTCAGATGTCAACACAATGTCAAGCAGTGCACCATGACATGCCTTTGGTAATTTCCAGTAGTAGCAATGTGGCTTTGCCTAGATGCTGAACCAATCAATTCATTCTGGTAATGTATCAAATAACCAAGGTAACTTAAATCCAACGCTTTAATGCATGTCCAAGGAGTAGTAGTGCAATGAAATTGACGTTATAGCATCGTCAATTTATCAATGGCCCAGATGCACTATAAGTAACCAGTATAAGTGCGTCGATGTGTATTTATTTACATTCAAGCAATCGACGTAGATATAATATAAAAATTCCTTTTTGCCAATCGCTATCAGTCAGCCCGTACATGTGGGACGTACACAACACAGTACTTCAATTATTTCGCTCAAGGGCCGCGTTTTTTAATATACTCTCTGTGATCGTGTGAATTCATGTGCATAAAATAATGACAGGAGCCAAAGAGAGCTTGCACAGCACGAATACAGGTTTAGTTTCATCAAGAAGCAGATTGCATGCAATGATCAGAACCTATGAACCAATTATTATTATTATGTTAAATTTGCATGCTATGGGAATGCTTCCTCATTTTAGTAAAGTAGGCATCATTACTTACGAATCATTGCCATTAACTATATTATTTAATTTTTTGATATATTTATGGTGATGCAAACGGTTTGATGGCGATGCTATCTACTCACGAGACCTGTTCATTCAATTCTTTATTAAGCTGAGATGCATATATTTTAGGTTTAGTACATTGCACTGTTCAATTCTTTTATCAGGAATTAATAGACTTCAAAATTTCGTGGGAGTACACCTCCAATAAATTTGGATAATCTTGTCAACTAGACCACACTCCGTGATGTACATCGAGGGATTAGTATAACTTATACTATAAGAACGGATGATCTGAAATAGCTGCCTAATAGATATCTGACAATGTTTGCATTCTATATTGTACACATATGACACCTGGCAGCCATTACAGATTGCACTTCTTGCACTAACGTAGACTTGACATAAAGTATGTATCTTTGGGACAGAAATGACGCAAGTAACTAAACTAAAATTCATTCATTTGTCATAGGTAAAACGTATTCACTCATTATTCCTTTCGTGTAAAAAATCAATCAATCAAACGAACGTATTATGACACTGATTTGGGACGAGGTATATAACTTCGTCAGTAAAATGATACCCGGAAATGATATCATGTTTTACTTGTTTCAAACCTTCTCAACTAGAAGAAAACATATACCGTATGATGTTAATAAACTGGGACATAATTTCAGACCTTTTTCACGTTGGTACATAATCACTTGTGACGTGGATGGCCGGGAGACAGATTTAAGAGGTCACAAAGAGCAAAGAGATAACAAACCCTCTTTACTGCTACAACCGTTATCGCTTAAAAGGATCACAGCAAAATTGGACGAGGAGGATAATTATGTGGTATAGGGTGGAATCAAAATGTGCATAACACCCGCCCCCCCAAATTACGTAAATTTCCACCTTTTGAGGCAATTTTGTGCAAAATTTGTCGATTATGCCACCCTGAAATTCACTTTGACCCTCCAATACCCCTCGAAAAAATTCCTCGTGCCGCCACTGCCTATTCCAAACATTTTCAGAAATTGTTGTGGTCAAAAAGGAGGATACAATTTTTTATGGTATGCCCTATATCCCCGTTACGTCTTTTCTTAATGTGTTGCGGAGCCATTAAATTGTGCTCCACAGCAGCGCTTTGAGATCCAACTGCGCGTTATGTATGGAATATTTATTATTTTGTAAATAATTTTTGCCATATAAGGTTCTTAAAGCTCAATGTTCGAAATTTGTTCTTTTATTTCATGGATCGAACCTTTGTCGTGGATGAATTAGTCGTAATATGATCCGATACAGATTGGGCAAGGCTACCTTGGTCAATGACCAATGGTCAATGACCAATGGTCATTGTTGAAGAAATATGTTGGAACATCGAAGGACATTAAAATCGAGTTGGAAACATCAATTGGTATTATTGAAGAAATGTTTTAGAATATTGCAGGCCATCAGGCCATATCATTGAGGAACTGAGTTGAAACATCAATATAACATTACAGATTGCATTGGAACTTTGAGAGGATAGTGTGAAGAGAATGTGCTGGACCATTTAAGAATAAAACTATAATTCTATTGTAAAGCCAAACGTTTGACGTTTGTTATTAATTATTAGTGACACAATAATTGTTTGTGTTTAATTAATGTTATAGTCGTATGAACATCTAGGCGATATTACTTACAAGTACATGTGTACAAGATGTACAAGTACGCCAGTTGACAAGCCAGTACAAGTTGATCATCAAATGAAAGAAATGGAGTGGGCAGGATAGAACAGATTGGACTCCCAGACAGCTAACCAGGTAAAAAGCAGGCGAGAAAATAGCTCAAGATAGAATGTATTGGAAAGTTGGCAAAGATGCCTTCCTCATGCAGTGGAGTGAAGTAGACTAAGGAAGTAGTGAAGTACAAGAAGGTCATATCTGCAATAGCTGCCCTTTATACTTTTGACAATTTCTGCATTCCATAGTGTACGTATGGGTCACCTGGCAGCTATTGCAGATGGAGCCTTCTTGCACTAGTCCATAACAATTAATATAAATAAGAGTTTTTTAAGCGGGAATATGATAACACGTGACGTACTAGCCGGAAGACGCTAGCCGGATTTAAGAGGTCGCATACAGATAGTAAATCTTCTATAGCTGTCACAATCGTTATCATTTTGAAGAATCACCAACAGAGGGAAACATAGGAAAGATTTGAATACAAAATGAAATAAATAAATTGAATATTACAGGGTGGTACCAAAGTATGAGATGTGGTGAAATATGTAACTAATAAACTATGTTGGAACATAAATACTGAACTGTATTGGAACATTGAAGGTTATTAATGCGGAACTTTATTGGAACACTAATGGACATAAGTGAAGGCATTTGTTCAAACATTAAAGAACGTTACTGAAGAATTGTGAGGGAACATTGAAGAACATACCAAAGAACAAACTGTGTTGGAACATTCAATGAATTACTGAAGAACTATTGAAAAATTGAAGGAATTCGTTTTTGATTATTATTATCAAAGAACATTTTTATAGCGCTCTACAAATAACACAGCGCTTTTATTCCAAAACAAAATACATATGGAAAATAAAATAAAAAACAACAACAATAAATTACAAATTGGAAATAAGGTATGTCGTCAGAAGCCGCATAAAAGCAACCGCAGATTCCGCTTCTCTGACATAAACAGCGAGCTTGTTCCAGAGTTGAGGCCCGAAAACGGTGAAACAGCAATCTCAGGCTCTTTTATTGGAGCGAACTGTGTAGAGCCTTGTTTCGTCAGATGATGAGCGAATACTGCGGCTGCTTCTAGATGAATCTGGATGATTATAAAGCATGATAAGAGCTTGTAAATATGCCGGAGCAGTACATGTGCAACATGATTTTGAAGTTTATTCTTTCTTTCACCGGGAGCCAATGGAGTGTGTTCAACAGTATGCTTCGACTATATTTATAAATACATTTTTATAAATACGCACGTGACTACCTCCGCGCTGCCATAACAGCTTGTAGATAGTCTCGAAGTGACCTTCTACATAACGGGTGGTCTTCCTATCCATTTGAATGCAAAAGCGGAACAACATGAGACCACTATGCAGCAGAATTGTCTATTTTGTTAAACTTTGTGATTATATTGTAAACGTTTCCGTCGTTGAATATTTTTCCATCGTCAAAATACTTTCAAAATGTTGTTTTGATAACATATTACAAATTATAACGTTATTAAAAATATCTCTGTGTGTAGTGGCCGAATCATTGCATGTGGGCAGAAGATGGTGCTCCTCCACACTAGCTCACACAGAAGGAGAACTGGGACGGAACTGCGCCTTGCAGAATTGTTTGTCAATCGCGTGATCGTTTTGAATATCTGAAATCAAGAGCTTCACAAGTCCTCCTGCAGACCTTGATGAATTCCAGAGACACATAATTGCACAAGTTCATATCCTCATGCATGACAGACCACAGACCTGTCATTAGACGTGGTGTAAATACCATGTTGTGGGGAGCCGAAATTTACACACAGAAGACATATGGAAGACTAAGACTCTCAGTTACTGTAAAGAAACTGGCTCATTATGTGATTTTCATATTGATTTTATTACATGATTTTAATTGACTTTGTGCAACTGCAGTTTTCCTGGGCTCACAAACCTAGCCACCGAGCACTACTGAGTCGGGGAAACCGGGAGTGTTCGCCATGTATTTTTCTGACTAGCCTAGAGATGTCAAATTTAAGGTTAGGGTGCAAGTCTTAAAAGAGCCGACAATCATGGCGACAGTTTCAAGACAGAACATACTATGAAAACGTTGCATTTTCCATGTAATGGGATTTGATTATAATTCAGGCTTAGCTGATGCTTCATTTCATTTGTCAAATCCTGGTGAAGCCGTATTCAATCTCTGCTCGTCTTTTGTCCATATGCCTATCAAAAAGAGCATTCACGTGTTGAATGCTTGGCTTGTATCAACACGGAGTGCTAGTTATTTGTACAATTGGGATCTTGATCGATCAAGAACAAAAGCTATACAAAATTTCCAACGCCGCGGTTAAGCCGTTCGAAGTCGTTTACCACAGCCGCACCAAAATATGACAATTATCTTTAGATCCCAGTTTTGGATATTGTTTGGAAGTATATTTTCTTTATGAGTTGATGGGGCAATAGACACCAATAGGTATTGGATGGTTTAAAACCCGATGACATTTTGCATGGACTGGGAGGGCGAATGTTGATTGGCCACGCCTTTGTACTTTCAGTGCTTTATTCGCTGTCGAAGTAACATAATAATCGGATTAACTACCATAGCAATAGGGTAAAACAATTTTTGAATGTATCGCGCTGCACTACAAGCAGATTGTACTCATCACCTGCGTATGTCTGCAATCATAGATTGAATATAATACCGCTCCTTTCAAATATACTAATCTTACAGGTGCGAGTGATCAGCTTGATATGGCTCAATGTAGAGGTACCGCGTGAACGTACCAGTGCAGCACAGCATATTCAAAAATTGTTTTTAGCCTATTGCTATTGTAGTTTTCCGATTATTACATCACTTCGACGGCGAATAAGGCATCGACAACACTGACTGACATTGAGATGGATTCAAATGAGGTTTTATTGTGACGTGCACAATGTTTAAATAGGCGTATTGCATAACAATAGCTCAGAGGTTAATCCATCTTCTTTGTTATACAATATGCATATTGTGGGTATATTTCTCCAACTTTGTAGCATTGTCTGAACAACAGAAACCCAAAACGGAAAACTTGAAAATGCCTTCGTTACTATGAGGCGCCGGTAATTTTGTTTTGAATATGTCATTATGGTACTCGTATAGGTATATTTCCCATACAGATTGATTTGATAAAGTTTAACAAAAACTAACAATAGACGCCAAGAATGGATGCCGTGATTAGCTGATGTTATCTGTTGTCGTTGAAGGTTTTACGGCTTTCCTGGTGTAAATTACCCAAAGCCTGTAAAAAGTAACAAAACATATAATTTTATTATATCGTACTTCATTTGTGCTGTATACAATTTGAATCAAAATGATAAGTACTCACAGGTTTCCGATGTTAATTTACTTATAAATACTGGTGGGTATCAATCATTTCAATACGAATTAAATGTCAAATATTGTATTAATGTTATTACCAGTAAGTGGTCTATAAAAATACGGTAAATGAAACATAAAATGAAAATGCAGTGGAAACTCATTATAACGAAGTTGTCAGGGACAGAGAAATTAGTTCTTTATATCCAAATTTCGTTACATCAGGGTTGTAAAAACAATAAATAACAAAAGAATTTTGTATCTTGGTTCTGGAAAAATACTTCTTTATAACAGGGTTTTTCTTGTATCCGATTTCGTTATAATGAGGTTTTACTGTGTTTAATTAGTCATGACTGTAACCACGGTAAAGCGACTATCGAACACTCTTTTATCACTTACAGCAGGTATGAGTATTTTAGTTACTTACCATGTAAGTATAATCAGGATAAAAAATATTCCCGCTATGACATAAAATACCAAAGATGGCTGTGTCTTGACAGATGCTGAGTAAATCGAGTTGAGAATCAACGGAGATATCAAGCTTGCTGCACTCTGAACACTGGACTCAACAGCAAAGATGGTTCCTAATACACATAGGGTCACAAAATATGTTGAAAGCTGTTACAATGTTAAACACATCACTATCACACATACCAGGCAAACACCACTACCACGAGATCTCGTTTCATTTATTTAAATTTCAGAAATATGAAAATAAATATAGCTAACAAATGTTAACGTCCACGCATGTTTCATAATTTGGCTGCTTTGATTTGATTTGATGGTGTTTGACAACCATGGATAACTCGGAGCCTATTATAAAGCTTATTTTATTTCCGTTGGAACATCGGGACGGGTTGGGAACAGTCATGGGTTAACACCCTATTGTTCTTGAAACCGACTGCGCGCTACGTCTCCTCCGAAGGATGGAATGCTGCCATGGTTCATACCCAACTCTATATGCACCACGGGGAGAGAGAAGTTACCCATTATTATTCAGATTTCATATTCCAGTCAATATCCCATCAAGTTTTACACTGCCGGGAATCGAGCCGGGGACCTCGTGCACCAGAAGCGAAAATTCTAACCACTGAGCCACGCCCCCCTATTTGCTCAAATGTACGTAAGCTTTATGGTCACACTAACATATCAATTTATTATTTTATGTGAGTAACAATAATGTTTACGAAATTTTTTACGTTCAGAGAAAAGCATGACCTAGCACTGTTTGCACTCAAATATTGAGACAAATAAAGCTAAGAGTATGGTATGGTAAGAGAATGGTATGGTATGATTCTATAATCATGATAAAGAAGATACCAAGGCTTGATACACATGATTCAAGGGGTGACATTTCCGTCCCTTGTGCATGACTTTTCGGGAGGGGGAAAACGATCACAAATTTCATTTTTTTTAATTGTTTTTATTTATATTATTGACTCAAGAACCGCAAGACATATGTAAATATAATGCGATCATTGGTTTCCTTGCGTTAATTTCTATAAGGTTAATGTATTAATATTAATATTAATGTATTAATATTAAGAAATACACCGCAGTTTTTTGTTATATGGCCAAAACTGGAAAATTATGGTTCCTGACATCCCACTCGCCTCTAAATTATTATATGAAGTACATTTTGCCTACCTTGCTCTTGAGGGCTTACAAGTTTTGAAATAATAGAATTCAGAACAGGTCCATCCATGCCTCTTAGACATCCCAAAATGCCACCTATAATAAAACAATTTTTATATTGTAAATGTTAATAACAACTATTATATTGTAAATGTTAATATCACTTCATCAGAAATATACATTTTAGACTCTCTTTAATATCCCACAATTTTATCTCCATTAGGTGTCTTTATATTCGTCTTTTTATTGATCGGTTAGTTTTTTTTTTCAAATCCGACCCATTCCAATGCTTGCAACATTTCTTGTTGAGGTCGCAGTAGATCAAAAGACATTAGATGTGCAGAATAAGATATTGCAACTATTGAAACACAAAATTGTTCAGGTTTAAAATCATGGGTTCTCTTCCATGTGTAAAGATACTTCTTGCTCCTGGACCTGATGGTCTTCCAGCTGAAATTTACTTAACTTTCTTGAATTACATCGCAAAACCTATGCATGACTCTTTTGCAGAATCCTTTATAAAGGGAGAACTTTCTGCAACTCAAAAGCGATCAATTATCAGACTCATTTAATACAAAAAAGATGATAAAAAACTTCTAAAAAACTTGCGTCCTATAGTCTTCTGAATACTGATTATAAAATGTTAACGGCTGCTCTTGCTAAAAGTCTTCAAAATATTCTACCAAAAATAATAAATTCAGATCAATCTGCATATATTAAAGGGAGATTCATAGGACAGAACATTAGATTAGTCAATGATATCATTGAGTTGTCTCGGGAACAAAATACCAGACTTTGAAAAGGCTTTCGATAGCCTAAAGAGAAATTTCATGTTTGGAGTGTTGGAAAAATTTAACTTTGGCTCTAATTTCGTAAAAATGGCAAACTGTATATATAGAAGGTGCATTAATTGCGCTACAAACAAAAGTTGGAACTCTGAATACTTCAATATCTCGCATGGTATTCGTCAAGGCACTCCTTTTCGTCATTTCGGTGGAGAGTTTAGCATGTAATATAAGACATAATAAAAATATCAAAGGTTTTCAATTATCTAGTAGACTTTGTCACAGAGGTAAAATTTAAAAAAAAGCAAACAAATAAGTGTTACAACACCAATATATTGGTGGTGCGAAGTGATGTGATGCTGGTTTCAAAGTGTCATGCCGCTTGCCGCTTTGATGATGACATCAGTATACTTCAGTACGTAATAGAGCCAGCAACGCCAACAGTGACCAGCGGCAAGCCGATTTATCGATCACTTTACCGGTACACCACCCTAAGCCATAAATTCACCTAGCCACATTTCCCTTAAATGAAATCAGTGTTTACACAATAAATAATTCATTGAAACCACCCCACTCGGCTATTTCTAAAAGATAATCAGGCTTCCATCGCCGGTGCAATAAATTATCATCAAATAATTTTTACAACACTTTTAGAAACATTTCATTATGGCGTATACTGCTGTATTTCACCGGTTTGCCCAAAGCGGCAAGTCGCTGGGAGTTGAATTAACTTGGAAGCGTTTGCTTGTGACGTACATGACGTATGGCACATGATACACAACTGACCAGTTGACAAAAAGCACGCAGCTCAGAGTCACTATGAAACCAGCATAAGGCGGAAACTCTTGCGAATGGGAAGAATTACAGAATCATACCTAGAAAGAACAGAGCCGTTGTTGGCGCCCAAGCTAAAAACAGATTACTTAACCCACCAAAGAGATAAGCAATCTGCAATATCCAATGGTCTTGGAGACAGAGAGAAAATAATTTACTGCCAAATAATAAACCTGCAAAACATTATAAAAAGAAAACAAACGAACATAGAGATTTAACTCTTGATCACAATACAAAATATTTACCTCCGAAATTTTCAGCTGTTGATACTACAGCTTTCTTCAGCGGACTGACCCGATCGAGCACACTTGAAGTGTGACGTAATGATCGGGTCATAGACATTGGCAGCTTGTAACGCCCTCCGTCCTTGTTGAGGGCGTTACAAGCTGCCAAAGGTCTATGACCCGATCATTACGTCACACTTCAAGTGTGCTCGATCGGGTCAGTCCGCTGAAGAAAGCTGTAGCAGGGCAGCGACACTACCTAATTTGCATATCCAAATGACCCGTCTCCTCCGCAGCCAATTTGGTTCCGCTCCATCGAAATCAAGCTGGTCACGGAGGAGACTACCCTCCTTTGTGTTTGTTCATTTGTGTATGGAGAGCTCTTTTTGGAGTCCGGAATGACTTAGGCTACGCTCTCAGCTAGAGTCCGACGCTGCATTGCACTGGAAATACCTTTTCTGTGAAATCGCTATAGAGCCAACCGGGAGCACGTATTCGTTTTGAAAATATAGCATTAAAATTAGTATCACCCTTGTGGCCCCCGTGCAGTGAAAAACCTTAATTCTTTCATTAAAAGGAAATGAAAATAAAAAAAAACCACGGATCTACCTGTGCACCAATAAAATTGGCACAGCAATTTGTCTCAAATATGAATGAATTTTAAGAAACATACGGGGTATGATGAACATTGACCTGACGCCATGATAGTAGGATCTATTAGTCGTTTTATATACAATGTATATACCGTATTGTCATAATACCAATATTTGTCATTATATATAATGAGTAATATTTAGCAACGTAAATGTGCAGTTCATATGCACAAACGAATACTGATCTTTATGATATTCAGGTTTTGTACATCACATATAACATGTCACATAGGAGGTCATACGTGTTGACCTTCATCTATTGTATTTGTTCATCTGTGTATGGAGAGGATTAGCGCCATTAAACGCCATTAAAACTCCATCAGTATTAGGGCGTAGTTCAGTGAACTCACCGGATTGCTATTCCAAGTACTTTGATAATACAGATAATATGTATTAATGGGTCGGGGCGATTGCATTGAAAAACCTAATAAATTATTCATAACAGTTACGTAATCAATCGATAGTG
Organism: Amphiura filiformis; assembly: GCF_039555335.1. Lineage (NCBI taxonomy): Eukaryota > Metazoa > Echinodermata > Ophiuroidea > Amphilepidida > Amphiuridae > Amphiura > Amphiura filiformis. The sequence goes on along the minus strand of NC_092636.1, from coordinate 67,118,897 downwards.
CGGACACTTTTCATTTGCAAACCACCAAAATTTGTGATCTTTTAGCGTTGGAAAAGAAACCACGTGAATAGAGTGCCCTCTCAAGAATATCAACTCTCTGGCTGTAGTATCAACAGCTGAAAATGTCGGAGGTAAATATTTTGTATTGTGATCAAGAGTTAAATCTTTCTATATATGGATTACCAATACAGATGAACTTTCATGCTAAACCGAACATATAATTTAAAACTATTACCATGCATTTCATAGAAACATGAAACGAGAGCTCGTAATACCCAGACAGACACAGTCTAAGCACACCAATACGAAGAACATTAGCATTTTTACTATTGTATTCAATACCATGCTCAAGCTCTACATACTGTCACACAAACCATATAACATTATAGAAACAAGTACAAACACATACATTCAACAAGATTTTAACCAATTTACTGTGTTGTTACTAAAACGTAGCCAACAAAAAAGAAAATCATATTATTTTGACCAGTGGAGCTGCTGATATATTTTTTAAAATTTGTAATAATCAAGTTTTTACAATCTTGGTAGAACATTTTAACACAATCTTATATCAAATAAAGTTCAGAATACTTTAACAGCTTTTAACGTTTAGGTAGAATAACAAAATAAGTACCACTTACCAATGGCCCCGAATACCATAAACACTACGCTATAGTACCCATAAATGACGGACGACCAACAGAATGGTGGACCTAATCCATAAATACCGTAAATCATGGTTGCACCCGTAGACATTTGAAATATATCAGTGAAAAAATATATTGTAAGAATGATCAAGAGTCGATATCTTCGGTTTTGATCATTTACAGCAAATGACTTGTACAAATCATGAAAGAGTTCTCTTGCACCAATCGGTTTTGAAGTTTTATTGGGCTCAACACTGTCAAGAAGAACACGTGGAATTGTTAGATATAAAATTGCCGCAATAAGCAAGGCAACTGAGAGCCACGCGACAGGGATAAATCCATAGGCTTGAATTATATACCCTATTGGTATCTGAACGATTCCTACTGCACTAAAATACACTGATTGCAGTACTGCAAGTCGTACAAGCCTAGCCTTCTTCGTACTAACATCTGATATATAAGCATAAGAGCCTGCGATGAAGAAACATATCTGTCCGCCTAAACCTTCTACCAAATTGGCAATAGCGAGAACTAGCAATGGAAGGCGAAGATATAGGATTAGTAGAAGCAGAATGCAAAATACAACGTGAGCTATGATTGGTATGGCAAAATTGAGCTTTCTTCCGAGACGATCGCTCAAAACACCGTAGAAAGGTGCGAGAAAGACAACGGGTAGAAAGGAAAGAGACGTGTTAATCATAGTCCATGTAGCCATGTCAGCAGCGATCTCTTGCTGTATTATGTAATCTGGATCACTGGTATTCATATTGTTGCATGTCCCATTTATATCATCATCTTTGGATAGAGTATAATTACGATCTTGTGCTAGTCTTTCCTCTATGTACTGAGGTTGAAGAGCAACAGCAGCACCTATCGAAGCCGCGAAGAAAAAGGCCAATGGTTCGACGGTAACGAGCCGTTTTTTCGGCAACTCCTTTGAAGATGGTAGTAGAGGTGTACCTGAAGAGACACATTATTTGAAAAAATTACAATAATTGTCACTTTTATCTGATTATAAACCACACTTATCTTATTGGATACGATTGGCAAAAAAAAATTAAAGGTTGTTCACCATACAGCCTTCGTAAATTTGGGCGCAGAAAATAACCCGGCGAATTTTTAAATCGCTCAATATTTTTCCTAAACATTGGAACATGATTTGCTACATTACAAATAATAGGCCCAAATAGGAATCAGGTTTAACTCTCTGTTTTTAAACCTGTCCTCGTGTATTTAATTGAGTGTAGTTATACAGGTCAATTTCGAATTTCGAAACACGTTCCTTTGCTCTGAAAGTCACATGGGATTCCTATTTTGTCGGTGTCCATTCCTATGGGGAATCATGCGCCACATTATTTGGTTATTCATCTCATCCTCTCCCTGTCTATGCATATAACAATAATTGAACATTTTAAAATACATCTTTAATATAACTTTTAACCTCTCACCTTCGTCCTCGTTCGCTTCCGGCTTTGCTTTGGTGTCGGAAAACATTTTGGGAAATCTTGCACCAACGACTTTATAATGTCATCTACATTGACGGAGAAACAAAATGTTATTATTAAACAATAAACTGGCTCATATCACATTATTTAGAGGTTAATGACTGCGCATCAGTTGTTTTGAGGGTATTGTGAAATATCTAAACATTGTGATTTGGAACTGAGGGCGCAGCCCCGAGGGATATTTCGAGGTCCAAAGCACAATGTTTATATATTTCACAATACCCGAAAAATCACTGATGCAAAGTCATTAAACTCATTCATAACCGTCACCTTTTTTTAAATTCAATTTATGTCACACTTTCTTATTTCAATTTGAAAACAGAACACAATTTTAACTTTATCTGTCGTTTTCTTTTAAAAAAAAAACATTTGCGATATAATACACATTTTATGGCAAATGATTATTTTGATATTTAACAGTCCTCGAAGTAAACTTTATAAATCCAATTGATACGTACTTATAGTGTATGCAGCTGGGATGAAAAGCCAACAATCAATTGAAATTTTGATCTTTCGTATTGAAGATATGGATTTATTTCCATAAAAGACCGGTGTCTTTTTTTGGTATTTTTGGGAAAAAATCCACTTTATATAAATGCAATGTGAACAATAGCCCAATAGGAATTACCATGTCAAGCACAACGGGGCACTAAATTAGTAATCCTTATGGGCCAATTAGTGGTTCACAGCAGCTTGGGAGAGTGATACGAACCCTCTGCTAAATCATAATCCCGAAATTTGTTGATATACACGGCTCTTGAAGGATTGACCTCCATAATCAGTGATCTCTCCAACTACACAGTTTGGGATTCCATTCCAAACAAGGACTGCAACATGGACGAAAGTTCTGCTGGTTAACAAGGCCTTGTACTGTGGCTCTCCCTTTTACATCAAGCTTGTTTGCCACCCTCCTTCATGTCCTTAGTGCTCCAAGCTTCTAGCTAGCTCTGGCAGCAGTGTTGGAAATGTACTTAGCCCAGGTGAGTTTCGAATCAATAGTGACACCTAAGATTTCCAACTCATTCATCTCTGCCAGTTTGTTGTTACCAAAATAAAGGTCTAGTCTAGTTGGATTCATCTTTCTTGAGATAGTCAGGGCTTTACACTTCGAGGGCTCGAAGGTGACTTTCCACTTGTCTGCCCAAATCCTCATTCTCTCCAGGTCCTGGTTTAGGCTCGTTGTTGCAACCATGTTGTCACCACTTAATCTGATCTCGCATACATACAGATACAGGATGTTCTCGCATTCATCTCCCAGATCATCAATGAAGACAGTGAATAGCAGCGGGCCCAGGATTGAGCCTTGTGGTATAGAGGCATTGATGGAGGTACTGTTTGAGGATTGGCCAGATAGAACCACTTTGATGGACAGGTTGGATAGGTAGCTCTCAATCCAGGTCAGAAGCTCCAGAAACTCCTCTGCCTTTCAGCTTGGAGCAAAGTCCTTTATGCCATTCCTTGTCAAATGATCATTTGATGTCAAAAGGCAATTAGACGCACTTCCTGACTTTTGTGTAGAGCGTTGGACCATTGCTGAGAGAGGATGGTTAAGATGTTAGCTATGCTGTGATGAAGTATAAAGCCAAAATGCCTGTCTGATATGAGATGGTGCTGCAACAGGTACTTCGATTAATTCTGAAACTGCTTCTGTACCACTGCCTCCATAATCTTGCTGATGTTGCTGAGAAGAGAGACAGGGCGGCACATGGATGGATTGGACTTTGAATCCTCTTATGGACCCGGATAACTGAAACACACTTCCACTGGATGGGAAACGCTCCCTTTGCGAAGCACAGTTCAAGTAGGCGGCTGAGAGTTCTTGCTAATTCAGCACTGCACTCTTTCAGGATTCTATTGGGGATCTCATCATGTCCATTAACTTTATCAGATTCTAATTTTTGCAAGAGCCTCCGGATATCCTTGGCTTTGAAAAATATGGTGTCCTTAGAATTTGGGAGTATCACATTCATTTCTGGAGTAGGTTCTTCTGCATTCTCAAGTTAGAATTTCTTAGCAAAGGTCTGTCATGGTATTCCAGACTTTTCCTTTGCCGTGGTCTAGACCTAGTTTTGATCTTTTATTACAGGTACGTCGTATGTCTGCCCTAGCTTTTCTTCCAGACAGAGTGTTAACTGTGTTCCACCACCGTTTTTCCTGCTCAGGCTTCCATCTGAAAGCTCTTCCCTCAGCTTATTGTTGTACTTCCTTCTGGCTTGTTTCTCAACCTGATTGTATTCCCGTCTGGCTTCTGCAAACTTATTCTTGTTTTCCTTAGTGTTGTTTTTCTTTAACTTCTTGAACAGGCAACGCTTCCTATTTGCAGCTCTCTTGCAGCTGTCATCAAACCAAACTTTGTCGCCAGCTTTTTTGGTGACAAACTTACTCGATATCTTCAATACGAAAGGTCAACATTTTCAATTGATCGTCAGCTTTTCATCCCAGCTACATACACTTTAAGTATGCCTACATATCATTAGATTTTATAGAAAGTTTACTTCGAGGACTGTTAAATATCAAAAATTAACAAATATCAAATTTTAATAATTTATCGTAAAATTTTTATTATATCGCGAATAATCAAAATTATTTGATATCAGAACGATATTCCTCGTATTCAGAATTCAATTCGATATATCTGATGTGCTCTCATGTCCCACAAAAAGACTGTAAAAAAGATTTATGTAAAATGTCTTCTTTTGTCTGAAGCCCGTGGTAGTCCTTCAATAAGTACCTCGGCTATTGGTTGGGGGGGGGGGGGTGCGAAGCCGAAGGCCGAGATTTTAAACCTCAGCCGATCGTCAGTCATTCTTGAAGGACTACCCTGGGATTGCTAATATCATAGATTATCATTTTTTGATACTAATATTGAACGACATATTACAAACGGGCCGGGGTATCAAAATGTTCAATTATGTGATGAATAGTTCTGAAGCTATCGGCTGCGTTACATTTGTTAAGGTTTTATGTGATGTAATATGATAATAAAATAATAATACAGTTCACCGCGGAGGTCAGTGAATAGTAATTCCCCTATAGACGAATCCAAGTAGCCAAGTCATGGTCAGGATTTGGTCGGACATCTTTGGGTAGCCGCTAGCACCAACCTGGTGCTTTGAGCGTCAATTGTGCAAATAAAAGCCGCCTAACACCTAGAGAAGATGCAAGGACGAGGATGGTTAATAGAATAATAGCTAATAATATATATAATGGAGATAATTCCGCAGGTAATCTCTTCGCATCTATTCATACATATAGTCCTTTTGTTCGCAAGTACATCAATGTATAGATACCGCGTGTAGTTAATCCGATTATTATGTCACTTCAACAGCGAATAGACCATGCTGTGTGTTTTGTCGAAGGGAACTGTATTGTGTTATTCTTTTGTCTGCCTGTGTTTTCGCGGAAGGTGTAAAACGGGTGATGGAATGCAGTTTAAAATTTCCGCCAAGGCCGAATCATTTCACATTTTGAGTGCATTGTAGCCGACGGCTACCCAACTAAAGGCTGCTAGTCAGGTGTAGGAATGCGTGTATTTGGATTCGTCTATAGAATAGTGAAGTTGCGAATATAAACTGCTCAAATAAAGAAAGTCCGCAGTCATGTAACCTGTCCTACACCAAAACCTGATCTTGTTATGACAAGATAATTGATAAGATCGTGTGCAGAATCTTGTTAGCTCCAATTTGATACCAAATTTGCTACCAAACACTCTAAATTCAGAGAGATTGATACCAGTATATGAAATTTGGTGCATTTTCAAAAGTTGCAAAAACGGACCACGCGGACCTGTAGAGGTGAATGGCAGAGCACGACCATTGACATAGCCCGAAACAACCGCTAGGTCATATCGATCGCATCATGCCCTAGTATTCATCATAAAGCACTGTAGCAATCCATGCGTTTTAAATTAACAATTGAATAAAGCGCGCACTTCAGGATAGTCGACAGGGGCCCATCGTGGGCAAGCAAGCTTGACCACGTTGCCACGCTAAGCAATTTCGACCGCGTGCATAGTTTGATTTGCAACTTTTTAAAATGTACCAAATGCCATAAACTGGTATCAATCTTTGTCACTTTTGAGTATTTGGTAGCAAATTTGGTATCAACTTGGAGATAACAAGATTCTGCACACGACCGCATCAATCAAATTGTCATAACAATATCAGGTTTTGGTGGAGGACAGGATACATGACTGCGGACTTTCTTTATTTGAGCAGTTTAGTTTCTAGAAGTGCATACACATGCAGCTATGAAATATAAACACGGTTATGTACTTACATTTGAAGTCAGCAGCTAAATACTTTCTACAGCTTCTCTCCGTAAACCGGGCCGTCACAGTATGACCAATTATTCCACGGTATGACTTTCTCGTTGGGAATTAAATTATTGTATTTCTATACACATGTATTGCCATGATTTTTTTTGTGAAT